>NC_065919.1:62633807-62942240 GCF_024586455.1 Bactrocera neohumeralis
AGTTATATAAACAACTAGTTTAATTACTATGACAATCCAACGGACTGCAAAAAGCCGCAAAGTTAGAAAAAATAGTTTCGCTTCCTTATAATTTTACCTCCAGTATTGGAAATTAAATATAACATAGTCCTATATATATATATAGTTTTTCCTAATGATCGACATTTCTTCTAGTAAATCATAAAACGCTTTCTTTAATATTCACAATAAAACAATTTTTATTTAAACTTGACACAATTGCTTTACAAAAAAACAAGAAAAAAAAAACAAAATTAAAGTTACACAAATAAAAAGGAAGCACAAATAAATTACATATAAGAGTAACCTGAAGGAATTGTTGCAACAATTTTATGCCATTACTTTTTAGATATCACAAAGTGAACGTTCATGTAAAGGAAACAGAAGTTTGAGAGATTGAAATGTATGAAATGTGAAATGTAATTATAGAAAAATGAGAAGAAACTAAGAACACATAGAAATCAAAGAAAATAATTGAATATTAAAATAATTGCAAAATAAAATTGATCGCGACCAAAAAAAAAAACAAAATAAAATAAAATAATATAAAGAAAAACCCAAACAAAATGAAATGAAAGTGAAACAAACCAAAGCATGCAGAATTTGAAACGAAACGATAGGAATAAGTTGTATGAGAAATCGCTAGTAGTTCGAGTAGTTCGAGAAGACAGAAATGCAAGCTTAGCGCGCTGTGCCGCACAGCTGCAACACCAGACGCAGCGCACTTAGCGTTTAGTTATAGGTAGCTCAGTTAGTGTTTACGCTCACATCCACATTTTTTTCTTTTATTTCTTCCTTCTGCGTTTACCCCCGCCTCTGCCATGCTTGACCGCCCCAACACCCACATACCTAAGCACAGAGATCGCCGCTTAGACCTTGTTGAAGCTGTAGCTGAAGCCGTCTGGTGTGCGATTCAGCGACAATTTGCCGGGTGGTGCAAAGCGGTGTGGATTGGGTGTGGTCTGTTGATAGTAGGGTTGTTGTTGTGGCTGTGCTTGGTAGCTGTTGTATTGTGGCGCCGGTGGATTATAGGCTGGCTGTTGTGGTGGTGGATTGTAGGCGGGTGCTGGTGGCTGATATTGCGGTTGTGGTGCCTGATAGCCACCTTGTTGCTGACCGAAACCGGGATCATTGTAACGTGGATCGTACGAACCGTCATCGTAGTCGTTGCTGCGGTAACCGCCCGACTGTGCTGGTGGCTGGTATTGTGGCTGTGGTGCATAGCCTGGCTGTGGCACGGGTTGTGGTGGAGCTGGTGGTGGTACGGGCAAGTGATCACCGCTGGCTTGGAAACTGCAAATAAATGGAAATCATTTCAGAAAAACGTTTTTTCAAATTGTTATAATTCTAATAATTATAATTATTTAATTAAGCAATTGTTGCCAACACATATGTGAATTTGTAATTGCTTTGCTAAGTTACTAAGCCGGTAACAATTTTATAAGCTAGTTGCCTAATTAACATTGATTGTTTGCTCACACAGAAAAATCTAAAATTGCTACATTTAACTATTCATAAGCAAGCATATACCAGCACCTTTTGTTGAAGTCTCTATAAATTTGTAACTGTTTGTATTTAGAGTGGTTAACCAATTAGCTCAGCGGTCATAGCTGAACGCTCCAACAACTAAACTTACAAAAACCAAAAAAAAAAATCTTGATTCAATTTACTGCAGCTCAACGATAACAATAATTTATTTATGCAGGTTTCTTACAGTGAGACACCTCTTTCCTTTTTGCAATAATACTGGTTTGAGTATTGGGTGGCAGCTTTAACTCGTCGTACCTAATCGCTAGCAATATGGCTACACGCGCATTTGCTCAATAATTGCCCAACTGACCGCAGTTTCAATCGACCAACAAATCAAAACAGTTTGCAACACCACAAAAGACATTCGTATTTAATCGTTATTGCAGTACGATAGGATCCGTATGGTCCGTAGGGTTCTGATTGCTAAGCACGTTTAACGAATAGTATCTTTCGAGTTTTCTTAATAAAGAGTTAAGGTTTATAATTTATCTGGGTAAAATTTTTTGGGGATATCTCTTTTACTCATTTCTTTAGACACTAACGTACTATGTAAGATGTAAACTGCCTTAAGTTTTATATACCTGTGATCTAGGGTATCATAAGAAATATATTCTTGCGCTTTTCACTTTCATATCAAATCGCTTGAGAGCTCTAGGTTTCGAAGGTGTTCAAACATTATTCTGCTGATTCATGACTTCTTTCATCGAGCAGGTTTTTTGTGCTTCGTACTTCTCAAGCTTTGAAACTTATCAAATACAAAGTAACTTTCACTTTATCAACTTTCTGGTTAGCCTAGACTTTTAAGAAATATAAGAGCTCTCAATTATTTGATCGGTTTTCATTATAATCGACACGAGTTCGATACAAGTTCAAGTACAAGTTTTACAAATGGAATCATTCTGGTTTAGCCAGATCTAAAAATTGTCTCTATTTTTACTCTTCACGCTACTCTCTAACCATTTACTCGGAGAGCACCAAAATATTGGATTTGGCATTCTACTGGCATATTTAGAAATGAGAAAAGGTTACCTCGCATAAATTATGTTTCGAAAGACAGAAGGAAATATTGGAGTCTTATAAAGTATATAAACTTCACCACTTCTCGCCAAGAAACTGATAATTGGTAGGAACCACGGTAATCGAAATACTATGCTAATACTACGGCTATAGAAACTGACCGATCAAAACAAAATCTTTGTATGAATAACTTTTTTATTTGATGAGATATTTTCATGAAATTTGGCATGGATTACTGTTCATACAACGCTATAGTTCCTTAATATATTCAGATCGGATATTTGTTTTTTGCTCAAGGAAACCCATGTAGCACCTTAACGTGTTGTTTTTAAGCCTAAAATCCCTTCTTTATAATTCTACTACTTTTTCTGTTGCATTTCATGCTTTACTCACCCATTTTTGCCAGCAGTGTAGGAAATTGTACGACGCTCGCCTGTAGGATCTACATAACTGTAGCTACCGTGACGTGTACCATCGGCATCGGTTTCCTCCTTGAAATTAATGCCATCCTCTTGTGTATAGGCAGCACCGAATTTGCCATCACCGGCAAGGTAACGTTGTTCACTAATAATAGCCGCTGTCTTGGGATTTTGATTGTAACCCTGACTCGCGGCAATGGCAACTAAGGTGCTTAAAAGGATCTGCGGAAAAAAGTATAATGGAAATATTTAATATTTTTTTTGTTATAATACTAAATGGAACACAGAAAATTATATACGTTATTTATATAAAAAAATACTTTTATGAAAGAAAATCTGAGAGGCGTAGTTAGTTTATGTTAAAGAATTCTAGTAAAAACTAGCTACATGAATTAGATTTATTTTGCAGTACAATTAAGCTTCCGATTTGATTCATATAAATCGGCAAGTTATTGCTCGACTTAACTTAATTTTTGAAAGCTTTTAAAGTGAGATTTTATATCAGCTAAATAATTAGTTTTTTCACAAAAAAAATTACAGAAAAAATTGTTAAATTTAATTTTGAGTTTTTCCAGATAAGTTGGAAAAAAAATCTTGAGCAATAATACAATTGTCCATAAAATAATTATACTATATATAGTATGTTTACAAAAAGAAGGAAATACATTTAATAAACTTAATTATCTTAAAATAAGAAAAGTAAATAAAATAAAAGTAATAAAAATTAAATAAAACATAATTTTCATTAAATTTTATTGTATAATATTATATTTATTTAATTATAAGAGTTTGATTAATTACTAATTAATTAATTAATGTTTTGTTTTTCTAAACAAAAATATTTTGTAAACATATTATTTTTTTGGTTTCAAATTCTTACTTTTCATAAAATTTAATTCCATAATATTATTTTTATTAAATTATAACAGTTTAATTAATTAAATATAGTTCGGACTTTTTTTAAATGAGTTAATTTTTAAAAATTTTGTTTAATTAATTAATAAAAAAAATGCAAATGTAAGAATAAAATAAACTAAATTTATAAAATTAATGAAAAGTTAACTTTTTAATTAAATCAATTAGTTACTTATTTTTTTAATATTGCATTTTATAAAAACTAAATTTTGTTTAATTAATTATTTAAAAAAAATCAAAAAAAAAATAAAAATTAAATAAACAAAAATTATAAAATTAATAAAAAAATTAACTTTTTAATTAAATTAATAAATTACTTCTTTTTTAATCCTGCATTCTATTAAAAATTAAATTTTGATTAACTAATTAATTTAAAAAATTCTAAAAATAGAAATTAAATAAAGGAAAAATTAAAAAAAAAATAATATTTTAATTAAGTAAATTAATAACTTAATTTTTTAATCTTACATTCTATAAAAATTATTACTCGATTTAGTACTTGTGAATATGGTACAAGAGAAAAGAAATAAGTAAAAAATATGTTTTTTTTGTTTATTGTGAATCTTTTATTGGGCTTTTATTGACTAATTTAATCAATTGTGGTAATTTAAAAAGCTATTTTTTTAATATATTATTTTTTCCTTTTAATCACAAATGCCAACTAACTAATTTTTTTAGAATACAAGATTAAAAAACTAAAAAATATTAATTACTTTAGTTAAAAAGTTGAATCTAAAAATTAATTAATTAATTACAAAATAATTTTTCTCAAAATAAATCACCTATAAATTAATTTTAAAAAAGTTAACTTAAAAATAAAAAAAAATAATTAAATAATGAAACAGTTTTAAATTATTATTTTTTTTTAATTAAAAAAAATTAATTTCTTTAGTTAAATAGTTGAATTTAAAAATAAATTATTTGGTCAAAAGAATATATTTTTTAATAAGCTAATTAATTTTTAAATTAAACTTTTTAACTAAAGTAATAATTTTGTTTAATTAAAAAATATATTAATTTGATTAAATAATTGAAAATTATTTCATTATTTAATTATTTTTTAATTTTTCAGTTAACTTTTTTGAATTAATTAATATGTACGTGATTTTTTGTTAATAGATTTTATTAGAAATTCTTTCATATATTCTAAGACTTGTTTGATTGCAATATTTAATATTTCTTAAAAAGCCTTTTTTGGGAAGCAGAATTAAATGAAAAATATTAATAATTTTAGAAATCTTTTTATTAATTTCTAAAATTACATTTACACATTAAATTGTATTAATATATTTTTTTTTTCACTCAATATACAGCAGTAATTACAATTTCGAAGTATTAATTTAAATTTTTATAAATTTTATTTTATGATCCACGACGAAATTGTTAATTTTTGTCATTTTTTCTCACATTACAATATAAACACAACTCTCACCATTTTAAATTATTCTTCGAAATTAATTTTTCTTTAAATTATTATTTTAAATTTCAGCTTATGAAATTTATTTTTTATAAATTATTTTCTGAATTTTTTCGAAATTTCAGTTCTGAGTAAAACTTACTAAACGGAACATTTTCGCTGAGGTTAGTGACAATGTAAACTGCTGCTGTAGCTCCAAATAGTAGCTTTTTAATATGAGTGAGTTCGAAAATGAATTTCGTGTAGCCTATACGATTGTCCGTTAAAACGGGGTGAACGCGCACACGTCAGTACCGAACCGTGAGCGGTTTGCGATTTTGTTTACTTCAAGAGTTGCTCTTGAATTCAATTAGGATTGAGGTTTTTCTTTAAAACCGACAGCGACAAACTTCTTAAACGAACTGCTTCTCACCGTAACCTGGCCAACAGTTTTTATAGCCGCCCAAAAGCACGCCGCTGCATGCCACGGCACCGCAGCGCCACCGCATACCAACACAGAACCTTGGCGGAGTACAAGTCAATCAGATTGAAGCCAGTCGCCGTTGTTGTTGCTATTATTGTTAATAGCACAAGTAATCGGTGAGCAGCACATGTCTGTATATATGTATATGCATGGGTGTGTAATTGTTTTTGCACAGCAGCGACCAGCAAGCGCGGTAGCTGGCGGCAGTCAAGTCAAACGATGTCGGTGTATGGGTGTTGGCACGCCAATAAACAAAAATACAATAAATAAACATATTAAAAGTCATACGGGCAACAACAACAAATAGTAATTACAACAACAAGCGTAAGCGTAACCCCAGCAAAAATGCGCAGCTTTGCCTTAAATGCTCCAATAAGTTGATTTGAGCACAAAAGCCAAGTAAAAGAAGCAGGAAAAAACAACAACAAATTAAATATTGGAAAATAACAACAATAACATAACAAAGCTCTGGTGTTTGTGAATTTATGTTGTTGTTATTGCAGTTGGTGGTGGCTGACCGCTGGTTTTGCTAGTTTCTTCACATTTTCCAGCGCAAAAACACAAAGCGCTCAGTGCGGGAACTAAACGTCGCCGTTGCAATGCAAATGTTTTGGTCGCGGCTGCTCAGCGCAATGCTTTTTACAGCTCTTTTCAGCCTTATGAATGTGTTTAGTAAATAAAAGTGAATTTCTTTAGCGAACCAGTCAGCATGGAGGAGTTCTAAGCTGGCATTTATTGCTTTTAACGCTTTGTTGTTGCGCATTTGACGCCATTGTAGCCACGTGATATGCCGCGCAACAACAATGGAAGTGAATATATAGTATATATTTATATGGGAATTGCTGTATTGATTGAGTTGCCACGCCACGTTTCCGTTCAAACGCTTTGCACTTGTAAAAGTTATTAAATTCTTGATGATGAGAATGCAAGTGACGGTGGTAATTGATATACTCCACTTTGCCAGCCAACTAAATCAGTCGCTCGCAGTTAGAACAGAAGACTTAAGACACAAACCTGAACAGGTGGCTCGTCGGCTGACACAATTCTTACATGTGTATTTCTGTGTCTATGGCTATGTATGTATATGTGTGTGTGGAGGGTTGTATTTGCGGTTAATTGTGTTCAACTTTGCCATAGTTGCCTCAGTGTTGTTAGTCACATACATACACACATGCATTTGTCTATTTCATAAACTTAAATTATTAACGAATAATAATTCAATTTGAGTGCCAAAGGCCGAGATTTCGCAAATTTGTGTTTCCAAAGTTTCGGAAAGATGATGTAATGTGCACTACAACAAATGTAATCTGGTTTAGTTTGCTTTTGATCGTTTCGTTGCTACTTTCAACATTGTTTTAATTTTACTGGCCTGCTGATAGTGCAAATGATTTACATCTAACCTGTTGAGGAAAGGCCACCAATGCATTGACCAAGCCCAAGTGGCGCAAATTCAAATTGAAAACTAAAAAGCGAAGAAAAATGGATTATTGAAAAGTAAAAAATGAAGGCATGGCAAAACTGAAAGCTTTCATGAATGTATGTACATGTTTGTACATATATTGTAAACTTTATGAAAATGGTAAAATCGAAATAATTCTATGCCAAGAAATTACTAAAAATTAAAATAAATATTATATATTAAATAAATAAATTGTGGCATATTATTAGTAGAAGAAATATAGAGAAACTAATAAATTATGAATACGAAATACTGACAGTATATACGAATACTTACTTCTTACCTTCAAACATTTAATTGTAAATGTGTACCATAAAAGACATACAAGCAAGTGCTTGGAGTTTAGTAGCTCATAAGAGGTTAGCGAATGTACATTTCATATATTTGAGAATACTTTCCACCACATCACATTTGTAAATATACAGCCATTTGCAAGAGGTTATAAGCCCTTAAGTCTAATAGTCGTCATTGAACATCTTGAAAACTAAGTACTAAGTAATTTCACGATCTCTCATCAGCCTCTCATAATACTTTTGTGTATACTTGGTAGCAGACCTAAGTTCAAGTGTAGCCGAACCGTTCATACTCTTGCTACTTGGCAGGATGAAAGGTGCATAATGCCAAATAAATGGTTATATGGGGTTCAGGGCAAGTTTTCACCTGATTTTATCGATTGTCGGCGCTGAGATACACTCCTACCAATTTTATTGAAATAACTCACACTTTTTCGTAATTGGAACTTTGATTCACATATTCTGATCTGAGAGATTTTAGACTTTGGACTATTCGGGCAAAGTTTCATTGGTTCATTGGTGTAATAAAAGAAATTTCGCTCGGTTTTGCATTGGAAATTTGGTCGAGATCAGTCAAGTAGGTCTTGAGATATGGGTTTTCACCGAAATTTGGTTGCACGCCCATCGTAAAATTTTGACCCTGTATGCTATAAAGTCGTCTTGTATCATTCCAGGTGTAAAACTCAATGTTTTTGTCATATTTATGTATTGATTTATCACAATTTTAGTAACGGGTTTTCAATAAGACCGCTACAAAAGTTTGGGATATCATTGAAATTCTTTATTCCTGTGAAAGTATATTCGATGCCATTTTGTATAGAACTCGATTTCTATTGCATGTTCACCACGGGCACGCTTGCAGAAGTCCAGACGCTAAACCAATGGAAAACACGTATTCATAGTCATCTTTGGACTCCTTAGACATCTAACAATACAGACTGCCGTCATTCTTAGATAGCCGCTGAAGAATTCATGCCCGCTTAATATTTGAATCAGGTGGAAACCCAGCTCCTTCTCTGGATATAGAGTCTATGCACCTCATTTATTGGTCGTTTTTTGGTTTTTGTATCCTTAGATTGTTGGGTTGCTGCTACTTATTTTGGAATTTTGACATACAGATTTTATATGCTCTCCAGGTTTCTATATTTGCTTCTTCACAGCTCTTTTCAAAACAGTTTCTTTTGCTGCGGGTATTCGCTGATTTTAGAAGCTTTTTATGACTTTTAAATGCTTCTTTGCGTTGATTGCGTTGTAGGCGACGTCGGGCAGAGTGACAGAGCTTTCTCAGCGTTGCAATTTCTTCAATTCACCGTTATACAGGTCTTCGCTTATTGTGACATTTCGTCCTTCGCATTGTAGCGTCGCATGCTACCACCATTTCCTTTCGCAATACGGATACTAAGTTGACGCCGCCTTCGGCTGGTACTTTTGCTGCACTCCAGACTGTCTCAAAAACGTCAAAAAATCAATTTGTTTTTGGCTTCCAGCTTTTTTTTGTATAGTGTTATTACGTGTGGGTTTCTGGTCTTGAGAGAACAAAACTTCTCCAAGGATCATGCCATGTCACTATTTGTAAACATGTCTGACACCTCCCACCACTATCTGCAACAAAATAAAAAACGAACATACGATTTTGGCTTTGCATAAGTTTTTCACAAAGTAGCCGTGTTATTAACCAAAAAACACTATAAAGTTGATCGAAAAATAATTTTTTTATAAAAAAATTGTAATAATAAAAATATTTAATAATAAAAATATTTAATAATAAAAATATTTATTTTTATTATTTTACTTATCGAATAATTTTTTATAACCCTAAAGTGTACTTTAGATAAAACAAAAAAAAATAGTTTTTTTTTTTATTTGCCAGACGGGGTCTGTAAAATGTGCTTATAATGCAGATTTGGGTATGTAAGTGGGAATGTGAATGGTAAGGTGCGATCCCACCAAAAATTCGAGTTTATGTACCTCAGTGACATTTAGCATTAAACTCTAGTCAAAAACTAAAAGTTTATAATAATTTTTCATCTAATGGATATTAACACAATTTTTACAGAGTTTCTTGAATGACTCAATATAAAACACCTACATAAGTAGATATATCTACAAATATATGTACATACGTACATTGTTAAATGTGGATAACTGCGACAAGCGCTAACAAACTGTCAAGTAGATTCATTGTTGCCAAATATGCGAATAAAAAATTTGCCAAAGGCCTTAACTGGTGCAGAAATAAAAGAAAATTCAAGAAAGTGAAGGGAGTTTATACAAAGCGCAATAATGTCCGGCTAAAACTAAGTACATGCTCAAGGATTTATTCCATTTTTAGCAGTGCTGCCATATAATTACTATATGCCTCACATACAAACATACGAGTATAACATTCAAGTGAATAAATGAAATCGTTTTTTAAATCTTTTTAGAACTCCACAATGACTTTTTGGTGTGGTCACAAACACATAGAAATTACTTTTATTAAATGTTTAATGGAAATTTATAAAAAGCTACGATTAGTTGGTTTATAAACAAGAATGAACTGAAAAATGACAAATACATAGATTTATTGAGAATTGGCTAATTGTTAGATGCAAACAATATAAATGGAGTTCAACTTATTGCTCTGGCAGAGTTCAACCACACTTTGTTTTAATTCCGTCACAAGGCTTGCTGGACAAGCATGCATGTGGATATGCCATATATATAAATATATACAATGTGTGCTTATCTATAGATTTAAAGTTTTAAAAGCAGACATACATAAGTATATATTTATTTTCATGCATGCATGTATGTTGTATGCTGCGAAAATCTCAAAGTTTTGCTCTTTTATGTCTATTAAGCACTTAATGCAACTAGTTATGCCGGTTTCATTGATTGTAAGCAATACTTATTCAATTATTTTGTGCTTAGTACATATATACTATATACAAACAATCTAACAGAAATGCTTGTACTATCCAAGCAACAACAAATAGTTGCCGCTCTCTGCTGTCAGGTGAGTAATGCCCACCCAAAAGTTGGATTAGTGGATAACCGTACATATTTTTATGGCCCAGGTTTATAAGTTAAGAAAAAATTGCTATATATTGATATACAGATATATACACCACTTAGATCAACACTAATGGTAGCTCATAAATCTCTTAAAATTATTCGAGTTAACAAATGTGATTTATGAAGATCCTTTCTAAAGATCAATATAAAAAATGCACAGTACTTGCTGTAGAATCAAATTAATATATCTATTTATGCGAATGAGAAAAAATACTGAAATTGGTGTATGAGCAACAAATAATAGAGAATTTTTAAACAATAGAAGCCAAGCGATCTAAAAAAACTAAAAACAAGGAAGACCCGGCATAAGAATGACACCTCAAATACGGAAACTGCTCATTTGTCGGAATCGCCTTGGCGGTAGCTGTATTTTAAACAGTTCGATCAAAATCTAGTGTTTGTATGAAAAACTTTTTTTTGCAGTCTTTACTATCTTCGAATATATCATATATCATTGAAATCGGACCATTATAGTCAAACTGAACGATCCAAATCAAAACAAATATCTTCATAAAAAATATCTTTTAATTATTAAGTAACCTTAATTCGACTTGGAGGCCACCAACGTGGCTAGAAAAAACTAGCAATCGTTGCTTGACGAAAAATTGAAGTTGTGAAGAATCTGTGGTGAAATATTGGAAGAATTGGAATCGACTACTCCCTATAAGAAAATGGAATGTAGACCGTATATGCGTCCTTAGAGGGATCAATCTAAGTTTTTTAATTGTTAGCGTAAGGTAATATATGAACCAATAATCTAAGAGAAATTTGTAATACCTTAAAACTTGCATTGTGGTGAATCGAACCATCAACGTGTTTATAACAAATTTAATGCCCTAATAAAATAAAGTTAGAAAATATAAATCACAGGGTTAAATCGCTTTTATAACCACATACACCACTCTGATATCGAGTTCAACTTGATGAAATTTGTTATATTTAAACAGGGAGCATAGCTCAAATATTGCAAGCGAAATAGTGAATTGAAAACGGTTAATCCCAGAGTCCGGAGGTGTTATTAGACCACCTTGAACTGTATCAAATGACAATAAGTTTTGATAGTGTACATATTGTAGAGAGAACTTTTTGATGTTGCGATAAATATAATAATAATTCAAAGCTATATTCAGTTATTAATTATTAAGAGTTAGAAAGCGATAATACAGCTTTTTAACATTATTACACTTTATGTAAGACTTCGAAGCTACGAAATCATTTTTGAAATAAATGGAGTTACAATCTTCTAAAGTGTAGCCGCTCAGTTGAATTCACTTGATCAGTTTGTCCTTAAACGCCTTTTTCTAAAAAGTTTTAAGTTTTTCGTGCATATTCTTTATATGTGTATGTAGTTCTTCATGCAATGACTAACCACTTTCTGATCTGACCAAAAACCGAATTTACCAATTCTTAATGCAATTCTTATACAACCTTACAATCTCATCTCTTACGAAGGTCACAAAAGCATTCTTAAAGGGGATTAGTTTTAATAAATGAAAAATTATTTTTTTTTTGTTATTTTTTTTATAAAAAAGATGAAAAAAATAATAATAAAAACCAATGATATATTATTACATGACATCCGAAGAATATTGCTGGATTATCCAGAACTAAACAAAAATCAAGGTTCATTTGTTAGAGAATGGCTATCCCCAGGTATTACTCAGAGGGTTTTTGACATGTCAAAGCAGCTCAAAAATAAAGGTTTTGTTGACAGTTTTCTTCGATTATCGAGGTGTGGTGCACTCCAATTCTATCCGATCGGTCAAACTGTCAACAAGAAATACTATTTGAGAGTTATGCGTCGTTTGCACGAAGCTATTCGTAAAAATAGGTCTAAATTATGGGCCGCAAACTCTTCGTTTTTGCACCACGATAATGCAAGCTCAAGTACTGCTCTTCGAGAGTTTTTCGCCAAATTATTAACCATCATCGAACCGCTTAGCTCCGCGTGACCGCCGGCTATTCAGCAAACTGAAACGATCGCTCGGGGGAAACCGTTTTGAGTCAATTGAAGACATTAAGCGTGAATCGCTCCGAGCATTGAAGGCCTTTCTGGAAATTGACTTTAACAACTGTTTCCAGGGATGGAAAAAAGGTTGTTACAAGTCTATTGGGACCAAGGGGGATTACTTTGGGGGGGACGATATACATTTTGAAGAATAAATAAAGAATTTTAAAATTATGAGCTAAGTCATACTATTTTTTTCATAGTAGTATACTCGTATAACTTCATACTTCAACCCACGAGTACAGCGTGCTAGTCTGCATTTAATATTCTTTGTTTCAAAAATCGCAGATTTCAGTTCGTGCTTTATGACGTTATGTTTTGACTGCTTTGATTAGATTTTCGTGAAGACGCACGCGGTTCAACACCTTTTCCGATATACAAATAATTTTTTATTCCAAACAAGCACGGAAAACTTATAATAAAGGTTATTGAAGACGTTTTTTACACGTGTTGCTTTGAATGTTCATCCATTTACTTGTGTTTTAACTAGATATGTGAATGAGTATATGCTTAGTTGACCCAATTACATCGCATAAATACATAGCAGCCTTCATATTCGTCGTGTAAAAACAAGGGTCCGAACTACATTAAAAGGGCTGTGCCTGTGGCAACACACAAAATTACGAACAGAAAAGTGCATATGTGTTATGTAATGTGTATTTGTATGTAAGTATGCATGTTTAGTAACACTCGAAATGCACAGCACGAACTAATTGTTACTCGTAAATTGTGTTTTAGTTTTTTTATGTATTCGCTGCATTGCATTTCGGAAGACTAAATAGAGGAATATGTAGTAAATCTTTATTACTGCTTCAGTAATGGAATTTACAAATTGATTTACGAGTATAAATGCACATAAGTATGCATGTATATACATTTGTATTGGTATTTGCTTGCTTTGGTGAAGTCTATTTTTAGAAATAATGGAAAATGGTTCACAAATACTCTTATTGAAGACACCCATTTTTAGTATGTATGCATTTATATCCATTATTCGAACCGTTAAAAGAGCTCATTGCTTCAGCTGTGAAGAATAATTGATTTTTTACACCGTTTATAGTTACAGTATCGAATTATTATTTTTTTTTAATTATGTTATTAAATGATTTGAAAAAATACTAAAATATATACTAACGAATTGAAAATAATTATGTTTTAATTGCAGTGAGTCAATTACTCAATGACCTAATTTCTTTGATTAAAAATATTTCTTTGAATAGTTTTTCAAACCAAAAAATAGCAACTATTGGAAAATAAAATCGTAACTATGTATATATGATTCATTAGCGTTGTTATATATTTTTGTTATTTATATATGTATATATGATACTTGAAAATATTTACACTAAATAGTGCATTATAAAGTTATATTTAATAGCCTCAGTAATGAAAAATTGTAGTTGTAAAATATTTCAAAGCCATGCAGTTCAACTGGCAAAGCTCAAATGTGCCCAATATACTAAATTGTAAAAAGGGCTGCGCCTTTAACATTTCTGTTGTTTGAAGCACTGTGCCGCATGTAGCACGTGCCATAAGCCAGAGCACAACTGAATTAAATTAATAAATGTATTAATTAAATGTTCAGATTATTAAAAATATTATGCGGTTCAATAATCAACATTCCTCGTTCTGGACGACCTTCGACCTCTTCAACTGATGAAAATATTAAAAAAGTGAGGGATATGGTGCGAAACGGTGTGAAACGCGATAAAGCTGAATTTTTTTCAAAAGAGTACCGTGCACCGGTCTCTTTGGACAGGCTTGATCGTGTGAAATCCGATCCCACATTCATGGAGAGTATTATAACTGCATGAGTTTATGAGTTTGACATGCAAACGAGTCAACAATCATCGGAAAGGAACCCGTTTTCAGTCGATCGAAGAGATAATACAAAATGCGCTGAAGGAGCTATAGGCCATACCATAAAGTGCTTATGAAAAGTGTTTCGAGGACTGGAAAAATCGTTTGCATAAGTGTATTATATCTTGAAGGCGGCGAAATAAATATTGATAAATAGTTAAATATTTTCCGTTTTATTTAAAATTTACTTGTACTTTTTTGTCACAATGTATAGTTAAAAGAAATCCATTATTTTTGCATTAAATTGAAAGTCTTATTTACCTTAGTTAGATTTGCATCGCCCTCATCCCTATTTGAAAAAAAGAACTGGTACAGTCGATTTTCACCCTTGAGGTGAACTTTTCACCAGTCAAATATACGCCATAGATGGGAACTGGTCCAAAACCAAACAAGTTTCTGACAAGTCACTATCGATATGTATGACCTGGAATGCAAATCCTCTTCTATCGGCCAAAGTTATCCATATTTTCTGAAACCACTTGGAAAAGTTGTAAAACTTTGCAAAATCTCAATAGTTTGATGATTAGTTTTGAATTGAATGCTTTTCAAATTAATTTTAGTACTTTTTAAAGCTGCTACTAACGAAATAATAAGTAGATGAAATAAAAATTTAAAAAATTAATAAACTTTGAGTAGTTTCTCGGCTGTTTAGTATGGTATTTTCATGTATTTTCTGAGCAAATGCCAATAGTAATGTTATATTTTGATGTCAAAAAGAAGAGATTTCTGCAATCAATGAGCCTACTACAAATTTTTTTCTATTTTCAATAATAAAATCAAATTTAAAAACAAAACATTTTGTTTTATAAAATGATATTTCACATATTTTAGTCAATACAAATTTGCCAATTCTTAATCCAATTTTACATACACTTTCTATAAACGTTCTATAGACTTCAACTAAACTTCAAAATATAAAATATTGAGATCCTTTGCTACTCGACGTTATCCTTACAAACAGAGATGGATAGACGACGCCTATAATGCAAGTTTTTGATGACTTCATGACCTTCACTGTATGCTGGGTGCTACTCAAATACTTGTATCACATATTTTTTCTACGAGAATATATTTTATAGTGAAAATATGGTTTATTCATTAATGTATTGATGATCGCTTCATAAAATCTCTATATTTTCGTTTATCCGTACTCATTGGAGTTTTTTTTACATACTTTAATGAACTTTATTTGCACTATCACTTTTATTTATCTCCAAAATAATGCAAAATACAAAAACCTGTTTTTTATGTTTGAAAATATTTCATAAAACTAAGTAAGTCTAAAATAATACATATGCACAAACGATGTGTATGCACGTAACTTTCATTCCCAGGTACTCATGTGCGCAACCGTCCGAAAAGTGTCGTTTGTCAGCTTAAGCGATTGCCGCAAATAATGAATGCGATTGTTAGATTTGTGGCAGTTCATAAAAATGTGAAGAATACTACGAGTTGATTTGAGAATTTACATATTGTCTTAACTTAATCCCACACACGTGCGCGCAGTTGCCTGCCGAGTTCCGCACGCAACCACACACCGAGAGAGCGTACGCAAAAAAGCTGAGCAAGAACTCTTTCATTAATCAGAATGGCCGTATGCAAAATCATGAGTGTACTCGTACAGTACGGACAGCAATTACCGCCTGCAAAGTTATTTT
The DNA here is from genome assembly GCF_024586455.1 of Bactrocera neohumeralis. Taxonomy (NCBI): domain Eukaryota; kingdom Metazoa; phylum Arthropoda; class Insecta; order Diptera; family Tephritidae; genus Bactrocera; species Bactrocera neohumeralis. Next base: position 62,649,922 of record NC_065919.1, read on the forward strand.
CGAACGCTATAAGCGTATGTGCGTGTGTGGCGCGTTTGTGGCGGCTTTCAGACCAGTTCTAATGCGGATTACGCAAGTACACGGGAACACACCTTCTAATGAAGTAGTCGCCTGGTGTTCACAATATTTTGCGGTTATTAGCGTTAACTACATGGAAGCGGATGGAATGGCAACTTTGCGAGCACTCGAAAGTACGCGCAACAACAACAAGAACAGCAGTTAGAGCAACAATAATTACATATGAATATGACAAAGTATGACAATAGCAGTGGCTGGCAATGGCAATGAGCTGTCGTTATGACACACACACACACTTAATATAGTGGACACCATTACTTGATTTGTGTTTTTACTTTCATCTCTTTCCCACCCGTCCGCTCGAGTCAGTGTTCAGCAGCAGCCGGCCGAGAAATATGAAGCAGGAATAGCCGAGTGACACACAGCGGGTGTGCCACAAACTATCCTCACACCTCAGCGGGTTCGTCGTAAGGACAAATATGAAATCAACGCTGTGGTGGTGGTCGTATTCGATGCTGTCGCCTGCTCTCTTTTTCTCTCTCTCTCACATCCGCAAGCGCGCGGGCACTCACGCATGCTGCCTAAGCGCAAACGGAAATTAAATCAGTTGAAATGGCATTCGGCATAAAGAAAACAACAACAATGACTGTCACTAACTAACATTTACGGTCTTGCGCGCCATTGCTCCGAAGCGTGTACGATTAGCCATCAGGGCCGTAATGCGCGCGCGCAATCAGTTCCTATGCAAGTGTTTGTGTGTGTGTTCATGTCTAACAGGGCAGTGTATGTGACTTTGCCCTGCTCGGGGGTTGACACTCGGCAACGCGACTATGCTGCGTGCGTAATCCCTCGAAAGCACAATCAACGCGCCACATTCGCAAGCGCTCATAGAAGCGCTGCGCCTGGCCTTCACCCCTTGGCTCACTATTTCGCTTTTCGGGTGACGGAAGCGCCTGAAAAAGTGCGCGTAATAATGCCTTTTTGATTTCGAGGCGTTTGCCTGATGAGATCCTGGCACCCATCAAACTGATTTTTCACTCTCCCTTTTGTTATTATTTTTATCAGTTTATTCTCGGTGTTGTTGTTATACACATTTAATATATTTTGTTGTTGTTGTTTCTGCTGATTTTTTGCGTATTTTTGTTAAAGCCATTGCCATTGCATTTCCTACACTTTGGCGAGTTAATCACAACACAAGAGATAATGAGGGTACCGGTACAATGGGTGCCCGTGTACTCGTCCTCATTTTCGTCCTTTTGTGTTGAAAGCAATTCATTGCTGTTATTTAGGGTTGATTTGCTGTTTTGCAATGCAATTTGTATAATATTAATATCGCTTGGAAAAACATGCCGTAGAGAGGAGTTGAGTGCCGGTGTTGCCATATATTTGATTTAGTAATATTTTTGGGCTTCTTACTTAACGCCTTCGTTGGTATTTTCAGCGACAGAAAACGTGTTTGATATAATTTTAAGGAATGCTGCCCAGTTGACTCGATACAAATCCGGATCCCTTCCGATTACGTTAACTCGATTGTCTTGTGTACGGGGTTTAACTTTTCCGTCTATATCAATGACGTAAAAATTCAAACAACAGATCAAATTTATTATTTATGGAACCTGACATGTATCACAAACATTATTCTCGAAATAGTTCAGTTAGTCTGTATTTTGAACTCGGCCCTACTCATCACTAGGCGGATTTGGTATCATAGAATCAAGTAGATTATCTGTGCTTAGCAACTATGCTGCTGTCGTTTTATTTAGATTAGATTGATGTTAGTCGTGCGGTCCCAAGATCCTTCTGGGACAAGGTAGAACGCAAAACAGTCAGTTTTTCGCGCGCTGTAAGTTTTGTCTTCTGCTAATTGTATGGATTCTAAGTTGTTCCGGCTTCAAAAGGATTGAATAATTCAATTGAATTCATTGGTATGGAAATCTTTCACTTCAGTACACCTAGAGATTTCAAATAAGGGAGAGCAAAATTGTACGATTTAGATACTGTTTCGGTAAAGTTTTGGAGCCACCAAATATCGGGTGATTTTTTAAGAGCTTGATAACTTTTTTTTAAAAAAAACGCATAAAATTTGGAAAATCTCATCGGTTCTTTATTTGAAACGTTAGATTGGTTCATGACATTTACTTTTTGAAGATAATTTCATTTAAATGTTGAGCGGCTGCGTCAGGTGGTCCAAGGAAAGTCCAATTTTGGGCAACTTTTTCGAGCATTTCGGCCGGAATAGCCCGAATTTCTTCGGAAATGTTGTCTTCCAAAGCTGGAAGAGTTGCTGGCTTATTTCTGTAGACTTTAGACTTGACGTAGCCCCACAAAAAATAGTCTAAAGGCGTTAAATCGCAGATTTCAACTTACGGGTCCATTTATTGTTCTAGTTTTTCAAAATGGCCATAGAATCGCGAGCTGTAAAATTTGTTGAAACCACATGTCAACCAAGTTAGTTCTTAAGATGGCAACAAAAAGTTTGTTAGCATCGAACGATAGCGATCGCCATTCACCGTAACGTAGCGTCCAACAGCATCTTTGAAAAAATACGGTCCAATGATTCCACCAGCGTACAAACCACACCAAACAGTGCATTTTTCGGGATGCATGGGCAGTTCTTGAATTTCTGGTTGCTAAAATTTCACCCCAAATTTTTGCTTTTTACGTAGCTACATCAAGTCTTTTACAATTAAGCCAGCAACTATTCCAGCTTTGGAAGACAACATTTCCGAAGAAATTCGGGCTATTCCGGCCGAAATGCTCGAAAAAGTTGCCCAAAATTGGACTTTCCGAATGTTTAAGACGCAGCCGCGGTCAACATTTTTGAAATTATCTTCAAAAAGTAAATGTCATGAACCAATCTAACGTTTCAAATAAAGAACCGATGAGATTTTGCAAATTTTATGCGTTTTTTTTTTAAAAAAAGTTGTCAAGCTCTTAAAAAATCACCCGATAGTTATAAAGTCTCAATGGAGACGGCAAACACGATCGATTGACGTTAAGAGTCTCTTTCGGTCGAATCGTCAAACAACGAGATAATTGTTATCGAAAAAAATAATAAAAAATAGATGAATGTTCTAAGACTTTAGTTTGTATAGCGGACAACAACTTTTTCGAAGTTTTTCTTACTGACAGCTGTTCCTTGATTTATACTTTGCTTGATTTGCCATTCCATAATAATGGACTTACTCCAGATAAACGTTAGTGCAAATTTATTAAAAAAATAAAGTTTAGTTCGAAGATACATCGAACTCCAGCATTATGGATTCGTTATAACCTTAAAACACACAGTAAATTCGGATCGCTATAGAGCCATGATTAGTGAGTTTCTGGAGCCTGAATTGGAACTACGTTGATGTGGACGGCCTTTGCTTCCAAAAAGACGGCGATAAAAGCTAAACTGCCAACTAAACAATTAATTTATGGAAGGAAATTTTTGGTGAGCGCACATGAGCATGAAGCGTGACCTCCAAGATCAAGCGGCTTACACACCGTGTAATACCTCGTTGGACTATTATTTGTGAAGTTATGTGAAGTCGCTTGTCTACGCAGATAAGTCCGAGGCTATTGACGTCTTAGAAGAAAATATTCGGTGAGTTATTGCTGAACTCCGATTTTTGCAAAAAAGTGGTCGAAAATTGGTCACTTGTCTGAAATTATAAAAAAAACTGCAAATCCTTATCTTTATAATAAAGCTTAATAAACATGTAGTTATACGAATTTTAGTACTCATATAGATCATAAGTAGATGAATATTTTTCATCACTAATTTTTAACTGTACATATATTAAAACGAGTTTTCACGGAGAACAAGGATCTCTTACATAACCATAAATCTCATGCATTTTTCGCCAATTTCCTACACGGCAATGGATGAAATAAAAGTCCTGCATTAGCAGTCATCACCTACCTACCACACACCACGGTATATTCGCATTTTGCCGTTGGCTTATCTCTTAATTTCCATTTGCGAGTCGAGTATCTCAATTATTTCAGCTGCCTCCGTGCGCGCACTTCAGCAAATACGAAGGAAAAAAAATATAAGCAGCAATAAACCCCAAATACAACGCACAGCGAAACAGCAGTTATATATACACACAGACACAGAAGGCATAAACGCACACAGTTGTGCAAAAATATACATTGAAACGGTTGAACTGGGTGATCATTTGAAATTTTAGACGCACTGAAGCATTCAATGAAATCAACGCTGGCCAACAGGCGATGGGAGAGGATGTCTTGCTCCGGTTACAAAGCACGATTGAAGGCAAAAGATTTGTGTGTCCGTATGTGAGTTTATATGTATGGCTTGCATTTGTATGTGTGTGCGATTGTGCTAAAGTCCTGCTATCCTTTGAGCAATAACAAAAGTTAGAAGGTTAACAATTTCGCTATTGTCTTGCGCTATCGGGCTGGTTGTTGTAGTTGTTTGGCTGGCTGACTGTTTGCTTAGCGCAGTGCGGACGCTTGGCGGAATCAACGAAATCAAACGTTATCGCCGTAAAATCTATACAAGCGGCAATGACGAAAGTCAATTCCAGACTAGCGAAACTTGTTCGGGAAATTCGATATTACCGTTTGACGTTTTCAGCACAGTGGCAAAGGGGAGAATAGACAAGTAGACTACTTTTCACCGCGTTGTAGTCGAAGAAGTGCGGAGATAGGCAACAGTTAGGCTTTTTGTAATATCTCCGGTAATAATAGCTGATGTGCGTGATGGTTTTGCCTTTGTGCGGAGTGCAAATGGTTGGAAGAGAAAGCATGTTGCAAAAGTCAGATTTAATGCGCACACAACTACTACTCAGATATACAAATGTATATATGTATGTATGTATGCCTTTCTCTTTATGAAATTTGAAACTGCTTGATAGTGACTTTTAATGCACATCTGCAACTATTAATGCTGATTATGCGTACCTTTTACGTGGAAGGCAACACTGTTGCACGCACTGACTTTTCTGACTTCTGAAATCGAACACACACCTTATATATAAAAAATATAAAAAGTATCAAGTGTACAACGCCCGAAATTCTCGCAACAATGCGGAAATCGCTGAAAATATGCCGACTGCCAATATCCTAGGCAAGCTGATGACCTTGACTATATATGTGAGTATGTATACGCCACATATATTTGCCAATGGCAATGCTCCGGCGAATACCAGAAACATAAGTATGTAGCTTAAATAATGTACGCACAAAGCCAAACAAGTTTCAGTTTATACCCTGCAGGGAAATTCATTCGCCCAAAACTGGTTCACTAAAAGAATTTTGTTAAGAATATTGATTACTTTTTTTACTTAAATAAATTTTTATAGTTTTTATTATTTTATTTTCGAAAACTCTGTTTGTTAAAGCTCTGACTGAAGCTGAACTCGTAATTTTCAAGGGATGATTAAAATACTCGAAGCTTTGTGTAATAATAAATAAGAATAAAAGTAAGTTTCGGTGGCATCGGAACTACATACGGAACTATAATACCCTTCACGTATACAAAAGTTTCTATTCAAGAATCTTTTTGATCCATCAATTAATACGACATCTATAGTATTACGTGGTCCGATCTGAATAATTTCTCCAAAGATTGCATCGTTGTCATGGACGAAAATCCTGCCAAATTCAATCATAAAGATATCTTATCAAATAAAATTGTTCTCCATACAAACATTGGATTTTGGTCGATCAGTTTATATGGTCTGGTATCGGCGACCAGCTTCTTGGGGAGAATACGACGTGTGCAAAATTTCCGATCGATATCCTAAAAACGAAGGAACAGGCTTAATGAGGGGATTCCAAGCGGAGGTGGCTGCTATAAAGTTGCAGTAAATCTACAGGTCAGGGCGCAACTTCCGTTTGCTTCTTGTGATTCACTACTGGCATGTTGGGCCACAGACCAGTATGTCAAGAGTAGATCAACTACTACAAGCAGGTGTTCAAGGGCAAGATCCTTCTTTCACAGGGAAAATCGTAAGAGCTCTAGTGAACTCTTCACTCACAGCAAGGTCCTACTTTCAATGTTTAAAGAAGTTGTAACTAGACACTATCTAATTGTGATTCATGCGGTCAGCTTGAATATCTTATTGCATGGCGTCTCCATCAGTTGTTTGAAAGAAACTGTGATAGAATAATGTCAACACTTCCGCCTCGAATATACTTTTGCCAGATCAATGTAAAAATAGCCCGGATCTTATATATTTAGACATCGAGGTAAAATCTTGGAAAAAAATAGCACCTAAGTAGATTTGTGATAGGTTCAGGGTGGTTTCCCAATAGTTCAGGGCGTTTTCCCGCCATGCTGAGGGATCAGCAATCTAACCTAACCTAACCTAGATTTCCGATCAGATTGGATAAATAAAGGAACTAAATAGAACTGTAGAATAACTGATTAATGAGACAACATTTTTCTGTCATTCTATTATCGTTGAGATCTTAGTTTCAACATCATGATGAGCATCGAAATTTGCAAAAGATAATAGGAGTTTTCATTATTTTAAAATTGTAAATTTATTCTTCAAAATCTATGTCTTACGCCTCGCAGTAATCTTCCTTGGCGCCAATACACTTGTGCCTACGTTCTTTCCAATCCTCGAAACGGTTTTAAAGTCAATTTCCGGTAAAACCTTCAATGCGCTTAGCGATTCACGTTTAATGTCTGCAATTGACTCAAACCGGTGTCCCCGAAGCGGTTGTTTGAGTTTGCTGAATAGCCAGAAGCCATACGGAGCTAAATCTGGCGAATACGGTGGTTACGACACGATATTGGTTGAAAATTTGACGAAAAGCTCACGAAGAATCAATGCATTATGCGACGGTGCAATATCGTGATGGAAAAACCAAGAGTTGTCGGCCCAAAATCCAGCCGCTTTTTACGAATAGTTTCACGCAACCGACGCATAACATTCAAATAGTATTCCTTGTTGATAGTTTGGCCGGTCGGAAGGAATTTGGAGTGTATCATACCTCGATAATAGAGAAAAACTGTCTTCCCTTGGTTTTGGACCTGATTTGATGTGTATTTTCTGCTTCGGCTCACCTTAGCCACGATATTAAGCCAATCGATCGCCTTTTTCCCGGTTGTAGGCATATATCCAAAACTCATCGCCAGTAATAATACATTTCATGACATCCTGGAAGTCGGAAAGCATTGTTTCACAGACGTTAAAGCGGTGCTGTTTTTTCGAAAAAATTTAGTGATTTTGGAACCAATAGGGCTTTCACTTTTTTTAGGCTCAAAGATTTTCCAAAAAGGTTTTCACTGATCCTTCCGATATTCCAATGATGCCAGCAAGATATTAGACTGTTAATCACTGATTCTCCAGCACCAATTTCTTTATTTTATTGACGTGTTGATCTTGAGTTGATGTTGATGGCCGTCTTGGACGCGGTTCGTCGTCAACGCAGTCGTCACTGAGAGTTATGGGTTTTCGCATGAAATTTAAATCAAAAAGTCTTACTATTTGCCCACATCAGTATAATAGCTTCTACTATATGAAACCTGACATTGAATCACTATTATCAATCTACTACTTTAGTCGGGATTAAATTGAGAACATCGCTCCTTCCAGCAAAGGAAAATTCAGTGACCATAACAACGAAAACAATGCTTTAGGTTTGATGTAGGGTCTTTAGCTCCGAAAGTTGGACCGAGGTGAAGTAATTATGAATGAGCAGGTCTGATTATGGCTTATATGAAAATATGATCTAACTACTTAACTCTAATTGGTACCAGCATCTTTGACTTCACCTTGCTCTAAAAATCTACTTCTCTAAATGAAATTTCTCAGCGGGGTTTACTAACCGAAAAATGCTTACGCACATGTTATTGCACCAGTTTGAGTTTCAGGTTCTACACTATTCAGACGATGTGAAATATGGTGGAGGCACATAGCGCTTGGTTATGGCAACATTCCATTTGCGACCACAAGAAATACAAAACCTATGCACCAGTTTTTAGGCGCTTACATAACAACATACTACTGCACTCACACACACACACACACACACACACAGACTTCGTAGTTGTAACGCAAGTTTCGCAGATTTTTATTACTCATAGACAAGCATATCTACTTACTTGGCTTAACTGTCACATTCCTGTGCAAAAACATGACATTTTCGCCTCGATTGGCTCACAATATCAAGGTCAATATCGACGCAGCAACGTCTAGGTGTGTAAACGCGGACATATGGTCAACACGGGAGAGTTCTTATTGACCATTTAGTGACTTGCGCATAAATTGCGTGAAGTGCATTGACTTTAACAGTGTTGTTATTGCAACAGTAAAAAAAAAGCATACGCAACTTTGAGCTTACGAACGCATGTGTGTGTGCGTAAATTTTCCACGCATAGCTTGAAAGCCGACAGTTTAAGCCTCCGCATTTTTCGATTTTTATTTTCATTTGTGGTTTGTGGCACCGATTTGGTTTGAAGTTACCAAAAAAGAAATAGAAATATTACTTGTGCGCAGCATGGATACAGGTCATTATGTGCGTATGTGTGTATGTATTACTCTAGGCAAGCAATTATATTTATTGCTTTAAATTTCCCAGAGCAACTAGTTGGATTTTTAGTTAATCGATTTTTGTGGATATGCTGCAGCAGCAAACATATAGGCTTAGTTATTTTCATGTTGCATAGGTGTGTGTGAGTCCATGTTCAATATGGGCCTCCTGACCTTGACAATCGCTTTGAAAATATTACCACAATGATGATGAAAAATGGCTTTTTAAGATAAGGAAAAATCTTGAAAGTATTCATACTTAACATTTTAATTATATATTTTATTGAAATAGCTTTAGACACACACATCTACATATGTACATATGGTAATTGACACCTGTGTAAGACTCAAGCGATCAAAACAAATTTCTAAATTATAAAAAACGCTTTGGCTAGTTATTCAAAGTATAGCGTATTTTCCGATATGTTTTTTTAAAGAGAAATAAAACGCATACAATTTAAAATAAGACCAATAGTTTCCCTTTTTTATAAATATAAGTGTTCGCCATTATGTTTTAAAAATGACTGTGGCATGGCTGCGGCTGATTGGAATAAATTTCAGACGACAGGCCTAATTTTGATCCCTTTCTGCAGCAATTGTGGCCGTATAACAGTAATAACGTGCCGAATATACTTTTTCAAGGCGTCAATTGCCTCGGTCTTATCTGCGTAGGCAAGTGACTTCACATTACCACAACAAAAATAGTCCAGCGGTATTAAATCGCACGATCTTGTTGGCTACGTCACAGGCTCACCACGCATGATATTGCTTTCACAAAAAGTTTCCGCCAATAAATTGATTGTTTCATTGGCTGTAAGGCATGTCCCGTCGTCTTGTTGAACTAAAGATCGTCACATTAACATTCTCCAATTCAGGCACGAAAATGTCATTAATCATGGTTCTATAGCGATCGCCTGTGACAGTAACTTCATTTGTGAGAAAATATGGAACATCAGTTTAATCTTCCCATAGAACACACTAAACGCTGACTTTTTGAGGATGTAACGGCTTCCCAACAATGGCTTGGGTATTATCAAGATTCAAATTCATCGCTAAACAAGGTTCTCTTGCGTTGCCTCCTGCAAACCGAATCTTTATTTCGGTGAAATTTGCTAACATTGTTCCAGAGTAAGTATATTTATTATGAAATGGTAAATTATACTGAGTATAAATCAAGTAACAGCTGCAAAAAGATCAAATTTGAGAAAAGTATTGGGTAAAGCAAATGTCTATGAAAGCATCGTTTAGTAGTCAGTGTATGACTTATATTATACAATCTAATTGGAGTTTTGTATTGTTGTAGGTAAACTGATAAACTTCCCATTTTTATAAAATCTGTTAACATATGTATATCATAGAATGCTACACCGTACAATAATCGCAAGATCTCAATTTTTACTTGTCGGAGCGGCAAGTGCAATGATGCGACGGCTGTTATAAGACTGAGGAAAGCCGGGTATACGTGGTTCTAAAGAGGTCATTCTGAAAACATCTGCTACTTCGACTGCATCCCTGATAACTTGGATGACTGCATAGCGGAACCTTCGATGGGCGGTTCCTTCTCTGAAAAGATGTGTGGGCGGTGTGACCCCACTGGAGAAGCGCTGCATTGAGCTTATTCACGGATATATGGAAACTTAGTTAAGATAGCAGGAGATGTATAGATCCGAAGAGCTGCTTCCTTCAGTAAGATGGCCATTCACTCCGATAGAAGTGTTGCAATACTGGTCTTGAGCTCACTGACATTGCATTCAAAATTGTCAAAGAGTTTTTGACATTTTCAATAACAATAACAACAATCTATGTACTTTGGTATCCGACTTGTTTGGCGGAATCGGTGGATATAGCTTGATAGAGATGATATCCTTACTCCAGTTCCATCAATTTGCATTCCGCTGTGTCTTGAGCTCTATGAACCTCCAGTGAGCTTGGTAAGCTGGTCAAATACTTAAGATTGTGTGAATAAAGCTTAAATTGGAGCACAAGAGACCTTCTGAACTACTTGCTTTTAGCATCTCGCCATCTCACCGCAATGGTAGGCGTTCTGACTATACACTACTTCACGAGTAAGTAAAAACTGTAAAACTCAACTACTTTTACAATGATAAATTTAATATTTATTGATTTCGACATTAAAATTTTACAACGCGCACATTTTTAATTTATCCGAAATGAAAATCCAAAACTCATATTATGTTATTTATTTCCAGATGAGCTTTTGCTATCTCTTTATTAATGTTAAAATTATGCCTGGTAATAATGGTTCTAATGTTGAAATTTTCTGGAAGATGTTGAGGTAGAATGAAATCAGAACTTTCTACTAAACTGTTCTCTTTTTGGGAAACTAAGGCTTAATTAAATGGTATGCTAGACATTTTACTTCTACATCTGTCTGTATTTTCTCTTATGGGAATGAATAGCCTCTGCCATAGAGATGAGATCAAGACGTTTCGTAAATATACTATATAGAATTTTGTTTTTGTTTCGGGAATAATGATTTCTCAAAGGACATATTTGAAGCCACTCAAAGGAAATTCCCAAATCAGAATCTCATAACCATCATAGGACAAAGTGTAATAATATTTACTTATTAGGACAATTGATTCGTGAGGTAAAAAATTCTGACTTGAAAAATACTAATAAATAATGCTTGATGAATAATATTCAAGCTCTGGGCCAGCCGAAGTAATCTTTCGTAAGTTATTTATGGCAATGAACGTTTAAAAGAAGCTTTAAAAATTTCTAAGACATCAAAAAATTGTCGAAATGATACCAGATGATCGTAAAATGATGTTGATCGAGACAATATAATCATATCGTAGGATGTTTCTTCAAAGTGGATGTCGATCGGGTGCTTAGTTAATGGAGTTATCATTCCACACATTCAAACAAAAGCTGGAAAATTTTATAACCTGGGCTTTGAAGTAATTCTGAATAGACCACATTCTCAGAATTTGTTCTCCATAGACACTTTATTGCCCACAGAACTCAAGGGCTTTCAAAGTTGTTGGAAATTTTGCCGAGCGAAAAGTGCCGACACTGAATGAAGCAAACGATTTTTCTAAAAAAATATATTGAAAAGTTGACAACCCGTTATAGTCCGTGATTAAATTATGATAACAAGCAATTTAATACATAAATTAGCCGCATTTATGTTATTTCAAAAATATGCTAAATGTTCTATAGAACTTCCATGGATTCAACAAGATTTCATTCACTGAATTCGTTTCAATGAAATGAGGAAGTATTTAAAAATAAAAGTTTATGACATATACATACAACTTTATTCAAACAAATACTGAAATTATATCCGTTTTCTATTATGTTCCCATACCCTTCATCATGATCGTGATTCATAAAAGCAAATTTTGCTGAATCACAAGAAATCTGCAGAGTAGGTTAAAATGACATAACTCAATGTCACCAATTGGTTTGCGGCAATAATCAAGCTTTTATAACAAAACTTTCAATATTGGTATCGAAATTTGATACCTCCATGCGTACGCACTACATACAAACATACATATAAGGCTAATAAAATAATAACTCTTAATTGCAAAGCAATTGAAATATTATCTGAAAACAGTGTGATTGTGAGCGTTATAAATAAATCTAATTAAGCGTATAACCGATATTTTATGACATATTGACAGCAAGAAAAAAATATATATAAACGTATAAACATACTAATAGATATAACCATTGTAAGCGTAAATAGCAAGAGGCGTGACTCAAAAGGGTTTCTGATTCGTTCGAGCATTTCGACTGGTAACTAGCGAATGACACCCGTGATGCTTTGCTCCAAGGCCTGAATAGAAGTGTGATTGTCTGCATAGACTTTAGATTTTACATATCCTCACAGGAAAATGTCTATCGATGGGATATCACACAATTTTGGTGGTCAATCGTCCAGCCCAAAACGTGAAATTATTTGCTCACCGAAGTGTTCTCTAAATAAATCCATTGATTGATGCGATGTGGTCGGTTATAATGACGGGATAACGGTTGCCATTCACGATTATGTTCTCACCAGCATCATTGTTTAAGGAAATATGGACAGATTATTTCTCCGGCCCACAAACCGCACATAACCGTTGTTTTTCTGGATGAAATTACAGCTTTTGAATCTCTTAAGGTTGCTTTTCGTTCCAAATGCGGCAAACAAGCAAAAGTTTACATACCCATTGAGCCAGAAATGGGCATCAACGCTAAACAAAATTTGGCTCGAAAATTTCGGATCTTCTTGGAACTTTTCAAGAGCCCATATAGCGAAGCTATGTCGCTTGGAAAGGTCACGCAGCTTCAGTTCTTGCACAACCTGTGAACGGCGCTCTCAGCTACGACTGCTACATTTTCTTCACTGCGTGCTGAACGTGATCTATTCGGTCGAATACTCGTATTATCCAATAATGAAGGCTGGGTCTCTAGATGGGTGATGGTGTAACGAATAGTACACTCAGTAGGACGATTATGTTGACCATAAGTTGAGGCAATCGCGCGAAACACATTCTTTACAAAACGTGAATTTTCGTAATAAAGTTGAACGATTCGTAAACGTTGTTCAGGCGTAAGTCTTTCCATGAAGAAATGTCAAACAATGGTGAACAAAAATAACATGACAGCTTGACACGATCCACGCGTGATCTATCAAAAAACGTTAGACAACCCTGTAAGATCGCATTGAAGCACAAAATATCTGACTCAGATGCATCTACTTTGTATAGTTTTGCCTTTCCAACCGCATTAAATTACAGATGAGGCCACCAGCCCCACTCCCAACGAATGCCGCCACTGCTTATTGCTACGAATATCTTACCAAGGCATGACGTGACAAAATTCTTTTTTTATAAAAACATTTTTAGTTTTGAGTTTCAACAGAAGCTTCAAGTAAAGCCTGTTTCAACATAAGCCGTTCTTAACATAATCATTACCTCATCGGTAGCATTATACTTGTATCTTGCTGAGTTGCCGCCAAAGCGACAATTACAGTGCATTTTCTTGACGACTAATATTCTAGATAATCTATTTACTTCTAGCTGAGTGTTTGCTTTGGCTGCGTAATAAGCTTGCTAAGAATGATTAGCAGCTAAGTAGCTGCGACATTTGTGTCATTAGAGATTATAAAAAACAAGCGAAGCGCTTTGCAACAATTTCTTCTTATTTCTGTGTTGAAACTTAATATCGAGTAATGAAGTTTTAACTGCAAAGTTGTTTGTTTACTGCTTCAATGTTGATTGCTCAATTTTATAAGAGCTGCGCTAATGTTAATTGACAGCTTTGTTTGCTGTCTTCATAGAATAACAGCGCATGCGCAGGTGTACATACATGCAACTAAGTATATACATACATATATAAGTATATAAATAGTTTCTTTAATTTGTGTATTTTTGTACTTTTCAAAGATATTTACGCAAAATCCCGTAATAATTGAAACCAATTAGCATCGACGAAATACAGTTAATTGCCTTTTAAACAGCAGCGCTAAAAATATGCTCAGCGCGTATTATCCTGGCCAAAGAAAACATGCCAACACACAAAGTTACACACTCACCCATGCATATGTATGTGTACTTTTTATTTATTTATATGTGCATGCCACACATACGCCCTACCTGTGGCAACAATTACATGCAAAATGCGGATAATCCTCATTATTGCCACAACAACAACACAAGCTTTTGTTGTAAATATCCCAGTAAAGCAGCAAAAGCAAAAACGCTGAGAAAAATATTGCAAAATAATGGCCAAACAAAAAGAATTCTTTTTTGCGAAAACCAACGGATGAGTGCTAAATCTGCGTAGCAGAGCCGAGCTGCTGAATTTTTCACAAAAATCAATGCCAAAATAATGGACATATTGTGCTATCTGTGTTTTACATGTGTGCGTGATCGCTAGCAATTTTTATACCCTTCAGCTGGTAAATTCAGTTTGCCACGAAGTTTGTTAGTTTGCAACAGACAGAAGGAAACGAAGGAGATCCTATAATATTGGGTAGTCGAAAAAGTCTTTTCGTATTTTGTCAATAGATGTCAGATATCTAAAGTGTTACCAATCACATTGTGTCATGCCATACTGTGTTGGAAAGGGGAGATATTAAGCATAGTTCAGCCCCAAAACAAATTAAATTCGGGAAAGTTAAAAAAAGTTAAAGCTCTTCAAAAATGAGTGAAAATAATGAAGAAATTCGCTATATTTTGAAAGATTACGGAGACGATGATGTATCAGTTCGGGTAGCGCAACAATGGTTTGCTCGCTTCCGTTTTGGAAATTTCGATGTGAAAGATACACCATGCTTTGGTCGAGCTATCGTTGAAAAAGTCGATAAAAGTATGGGAAAGATTTGCCAGGACCGTCTCAAAAGCAGCCATAACATCGCTAAGAACTTAACATGGTTCAAATGGTTTTTAACCATTTAAAAAAGGCTGGCTGCAAAAAGAAGCTCGATGTTTGGGTACCACAGCGTGGTCGAACGATTGATTCTAGATTTTACTGTCAACAACCGATGAGATTGAAACAAGCAAACGAAAAAAAGGCCAGAATTGATCAACCGAAATGGCTTCGTCCTTCATAGGGACAACGCTAGACCACCCACATCTTTGAAGACTTTGCAAAAACTGGGAGAGCTTGCCTGGGAAGTTTTGATGAATCCACCATATAACTCTGACCTTGCACCATTGGACTACCATTTGTTTCGGTCAAAGCAGAACTCCCTTAATGTAGCAAAGTTGGCTTCAAGAGAAGCCTGTGAAAACTACATGTCGCAGTTTTTCGCCGAGAAACCAGCAAAGTTTTACACCGATGGAATAATGTCTCTAGTGGAAATATGTAAAAAAGTGATCGACCAAAATGGTACATATTTGATTCATTAAAGTTCATTATAAATAAAAAAAAATAAGTTGAAGTTTGATTAGAAATACGAAAAGACTTTTTCGACTACCCAATATATATAAATTATCACTATGACGACTTGAGTTAATTAAGCCATATCCGACTGTGCGTCCGACTGTTTATATATATATACACAAACTAGTCCCTCAGTTTTTGAGATATCAATCCAAATTTTTGAGCACGCTCTCTTCTTTCCAAGAAGCTGCTTATTTGTTGGAGCTACCGAAATCGGATCTCTATAGCATATAGCTGTCATACAAACTGAACAATCGAAACCAAGTGCTTGTATGGAAAACTTTTTCATGTGACCAAAAATCTTGAAGAAATCTAACTGGAACTATTATCTAAGACAACAGCGCATTTTTCGTAGAAAGTGTGCAGATCGAATCACTATAGCCTATAGTTGCCATATAAACTGACCGCTCAAACTCAACTTCATTAAAGAATCCTCTGCATTTGTGAAGGGTATATAGCAGCGGTGTAATCAAAGTTAACTTTAGTTCTTATTATTTTTTTTTGTTGTATCCAAACCTAGCCAAGCGTCAGCATAATAAGAAAAGTCGACGTTATCCGACAGTTGCAATAAGAAAATTTCTATAGACATATTCCAGCTAATGGTCCATTGATGTGTTGTTGATGTGTGCACCTACATGAAACCGCCTGTCTAAATATCCACAAGCACACACACACAAATATGTAGAAGCTATAGCACCGGGGTAAAGCGAGCGTCTGTGCGAGCAGCCAACTGAATGACTTTAAATTAAAAAGTGAAACGCATGCGCAGCGGCCATTGCAGTTTCGCAAAACTAGAAATTGAGTGCTTCTTGTTGTTATTGTAGGCGGCGCGCTCTCTGCCTTGTAGCTGAGTTCCTTTCATTGACTGCGCAGGAAATATTAACAGTTCATATAATTGGCATTTAAAGTAAAATAGTCAAAAAATTCTTTAAATCTTTGTTGCTGGCTACCATTGTTATTGTTGTTGTTGCTGCTTCTGTGACTGCCGTTGGCATACAACAACGGTTTGTTTGCCAAACCGCTGCGTACACAACAATTTCTTGTCCATTATTTCAGCTTTGTTTCTTGCTTATGGTGGAGCGATTGTGGCGCGTTTGTTTACTTTTTGATTTTATGCTGCAGTTAATTGCATCTCGCCATTGTTTGGTCGTGTGTAAACAAATTTTGCACTGATACAATTTTCTAGATTTTTTTCAAGCAACCAGAAAGATGTCATCTTAATTTGCTTGTGGATCGCCAAAGTTGGAATAATTACGTTTGTGTACTTATGGGATGATGCTGTAAGAACTGGATCGATTTCCAGTAATTTCCATGAGCCTAAATGTCCACAAATCAATTAAGAGATTTGGATTATTGAAAATCACCAATTACATGACATTATTTCAATTGATTTATTTTGAGAAATAACAAAAACAAAACATTTTCTTAGATAAAATATTGTTAAGCAAGAGACCTTGGAGTTCTAACCGAGCTTTTCAGTCGTGCGACTCACGTTTATAAGAGGAAGATCAAGTAATTATTTAACCTTCCGCCGTTTATAGCCCTGTTTACAAGAGCGAGCAGCGGTTCTTCCTTTCTCCACCTGGCCTTTTCCAATGGAGAGGAGGTCTTTCTTTTCTTCTGCTTCTCCCGGCGGGTACTGCATCGAATGCTTTCAGAGCTGGACTGTTTTCATCCATTCGGATGACATGACCTACCCAGCGTAGCCGCTGTCTCTTAATTCGTTGATCTATATCCTATATCTCGTACAGCTCATCGTTCCATCGAATGCGATATTCGCCGTAGCTAACGCGCAAAGGCCATAAATCTTCCACAGAACCTTTTTCTCGAAAACTCGCAACGCCAACTCATCAGTTGTTGTCATCGTCCATGCCTCTACACCATATAGCAATTGTCTACTCAGTCCGAAGTAGAGTTATTCTGCGTTGGATTTCGAGGCTGCCGTTTGTGTTAATGCTGGTTCCAAGATAGACGAAATTATGACTGTGAACAGTGACATGGGGGCCAAATTGCGAATGTGATGATTGTTTGTTGATGATGACAGAAAGAAGCTGATGCATGTTCCTTATCAGTTTTTCACCGCCGTATTTGAATAGTTCGACCGGCAGTCCATTGGACCTGCTATTGATATTTGAACTCCTTCATGGTCGGGCAATGGACCGTCTGTTCCACCATCATCGATTGGGGAATCGATACCACCCTGTCCTGGTGGTATGCTTTCACTGGCATTCAGCAGGCTGGAGAAGTGCTCCCTTTATAATTTCGGTATGCTCTGGGCATCAGTCACAAGATCACCTCTGGGGGTTTTACTAGAGTTTGCTCCGGTCTTCGTTCTGAAAGAAAGTTTCAAGGAAGCTCATGTAGCCAATGTAGATCACATCACCTAAATCATAGAAATCAATGGTCACCGTATTTCCAGCTCTTAGGACAGTCTTGGACTTCTTTGGAGCAGCTTCGATGTGTCCACTTTTTCGATTATCCCTGTATCTCTAGTGTTTAGTAGGGGGCTCAAATTTTGTTGGCAGTCACGCAGTAAATTCTTCAGATTTATTTTAAATGGCGTCAAATTAGACACAGCCGCGAAGTGGTCGCATGTAGACACTTGTTGTTCGTAATGAACAATGCGCGCGGCACACATCGAGCCGACAGCTTTCCTATGACCTAAATTTTATGCAGGTAGAATAGTATCCATGAATATTTTTGAAATGGCTACAGTCTCAGTAATCGTACGCACTTTCTATTGGACGTTTTTAAATATGAGATTGTGAACTTTTATCCTTCGTATTTACCGTTTTTGACTTTGAAGCTCGCTGAATAAATTTTTAGCCGATTGAACGTTACCGGAATTGAGCCAAATTTTGTTCCGTCAAAGTCCGTTATTTAGATGATCTAACCCAGTTTGGTTATTTGAGTAAATAAAGGAGAAGAGTTGCCAGTTACAGAATCTAAGAGTTCCTTGATCTGATGGTGTAGAAACTTCTTGGCAAACTTATATACCCTGTTCGGAGTTTGAGATTTCGATAGTATCATTTTTCTCTAATCCATTATACTTAATAAGCGAGTAAGGTATCTGCCAGAAAAGCTTCCATCCTCGGTTGTCTTTATACTCATATTTTATCTGAAATATGTATCTAAATCATTACAAATATATGACCTATGGAACGATTGGTCTGAAAGGGGTCTTGGGTTTTAAAATCAGTATAGACCAACAAAGCGGAAAATGTTCGTACATCTATTTATAATTTACTTCTTGTTCCATATAATTAAACTTGAAACAACTTCATTGCCAACGATTACAAACAATTAGGCAAGGCTTGTCCACAACTAAATGTTTTGAATGTTTCAAAAGAGTGAAAACACGAGTGCTGTGACATTTTTAAAATTATGCAACCCTCGACGGCATATCTTATCATGTTATTAGTTGTCTAAAAGGCTATATGTTATACATAATAAACGAGAAAATGTGACAGTCGGCCTCATTAAAATTAAACGAACCAACGCATCGTGCCGGGAAATTTGTATGTTCATAAAAAGGACATTGCCACAAGCAGGCGTTTTGTTGTCCGGCTTCCGTTGTCAGCGGAATTCACTTATGAGCATTTCCTAAACGCCACGCATCGTTGAATGATTTCCTAGTGCATCGTGTCATCCGTTGAAACATCCCTTTACGCCGAGCAGCGGGTACTTTCGCCGCACATTCAACAAACTATGTACTCTTTCTAACGGCTTTTAGTGATTATGCATATGTAGACACACATTACTGTTTTTGAAGTATCTGCGGTATGCGTTATTATTATTTTATATTGTCAAAGCTGTTTGTCATCGACTCACTTATCTGTCGCATAATGAGGAAGCTTAGCGCTAAAAGGGATGACAATCGTTACAATCGCGAACCTTGTCGGCTATTTGGCCTTGCAATTGTGGCCCACACAAAGCTGACAAGCCAAACCGAGTCAGCGCCGGCTGGTGTTGTCGCTTAACGCGATCTACTCCGATTGACTGCCGCCATATTTCGGCACTCAACGCTAATCCTCGCCAGCCAACGAGCGAGCAAGCACCAAATCGGCGCGCTAAATCGGTGTCACCACCACCAATACAGCTTGTGAGGGCTATGGAAATATGTACATATATAACCTGGTAAGAAAATAGGACCGAAAAAAATTAGAAAAATTCATGAAAGAGTATTAAAATAGGAAAGAGAAGAAAATATATATGGTAAGAAAATTAAATCTAAGCTACTTTGTTGGGCATTTAGCAAGAGCTTATTTACTCAATTCTCCTAGCCGACAATGAAATTCTTTACTAGTTCGGAACTGTATAAAATTGTCAATTGACGTCATAAACGAAAGAAGTAGTAGGATGTTTTGAAACTTTCATACTTTTGTAAGTAATTGTAGCTAAAGTTTTCCACTTCTTTCGTTCAGGTCATCGTAAACCCTTGTATTTTTCTATAAAGCTGGGAAATGCTAACCAATAGCAGCTGTTCTTGTGTTTTCACTTCCCTACTGGGTATATGAAATAGCGCTAGCCCAAATTTTAGTTCCGCCCGTACTTAAGAGCACTTCAGAAATTATTTCCCATGTAAGCGCTTAAATTGAGTAACAGTTTTTATTATTTAATTTTTTTTGCAGTTAATCTCTTTGCTTTTGCTGCTAGTCGGACTGGTACCGCATATGCTTAAGTGTATGAACCTTTTGGTATTTGCTTGATTTTGCTGTCGTCAATTGGCATGTCGGCACGTGAATTTTGTTGTCAACTGCCTGGCAGTTACATTGTATAAGTTTTTTATTATGTACCTAGAACCTTAGTTTCTAAATCCTTTTAAGTGAAAGACAAACATTTATCATTAAAAAGTGACATAGCGAAATGTCAACCAATTTGGAGGGTTGGAACCAAAATGGCGTCTGTTAAAATGTTACAACTTTTTTCAATGGATTGAGCATTAATTTTAATAAATATATTGCTAATAGATCTAAATGTGTATATTCAGCAAAATTTTTTAACTGACGCAATTCTTAATGCTGTTATAGGTCCAACAGCTGTGGTTATTATTATTGAAAATATTTTTCTGTAAAAAAAAAATCATTGGTAAAGGAAGGTATCACAGAGGTAGAAAGGAAAGTAAGTCGAACTGTATTTGCTGAAAATATGGATGTCTCCGGGTTTTTGGGCAACTTGTCTGGTCAATTGTAATAGAATATTTATATTGTATATAAACGCAATTAAACAAATATTTGTAAACTTTATAAAAATATGGTAAATAGCAATCCTTTATTGCAATTTAATGTAATTTCCTAATGCCACTTTCGTAGAAATCCTTGTCTTTATTGCCAAAAAAATGGGAGAGCCAATTTTCACAAGCTTCACTTGAGGCGTACTTTTCACCAGCAAAATCAGATAGGTCGCTTTACAAATAGGTCGAATGAGTTTGTATTCAGCAACGATTCGCAGATGAAAATTCAATCCAAAGGTCTTGGAACATGTTGGTACAGGGCAGATATGTATGTACATATATGTTTATATATAGTATATCACGGTTTTAGGTGACACGTACAACTGTTAGGTGAAGAAAACTATTATATGTACTCTGTAGCAACATGTTCCAAGACCTTTGGATGGAATTTTCATGGCATTCTTTTCATATTTCTATGGTGCAGTGCGAAAATGAGCTAAATTGGACTACAACCACTCTTGCTCCGAATTTAGCACAATTTTAAATTCTATTTGATTATTATACTTTCCAGTAGATAAATCAAGAAATAATTAATATAACGCGATAAAATATTACAGTAATCATTTCTATAAAGTATGTCACCTTATGACCAAAAATTGCCCAAATCCAACCAAAACTGTTCAAGCCCTACCGAATATGTGGACTCCAGTATCTAGAGTTGATATTTGACCGAATATATTGGTCAACGTTTGGGATATATAATTGAAATTTAGAGAAAAAAATTTAAAGATATTAATATTTCTGTGCATCCAAAATAGGTTGAATCGGATCAATACTTCTCTGAGCCATATACCTAATATAAAGATTTTCGAAGTCCTGGGTGATAATATACTGCATATATCGGCCAATATTTGAGTTTTTCCAATGAAAATTACAGAGCCTTTTTTACACATAACAGTGGATTTTTGTGCGTAAAATAGATCAAATAGGCCGAAAACTTGACCTTGCACCATGTAACTAATATAAGGATTTTCGAACATCGGGCTGACTTTACTCCATATGATTGGTGATTGTATGTAAGATATCTCAATGTAACCCTGATAAAAATAGATAAAATCGGGTCAATACTCCCATACACTACATAAGTTTCGTTTTTCGAACAAACCTTTTGCCGAAAATGTGTTTAAGAGGCGTTTGTTTACGACACGAAAAGTTTATTTGGCGATGTTTACCATCGAATAAAACAAAATTGTATATCGAGTTTGTTATTTCAACGAAATCATTGCTAAGGAATGGTTGAAAATGTTGCAGAAGTATTTTACAGAGTTTACTTCAGCACGAACATAAGTATTCGAGTGGTACAAAGTACAGAAAGTCGTGAAGTCATCAAAAATTTGACTTATCATCCCAGTCGTTCATCTGCCTCTCTTAATGACGATAACATCGAAAAAGTTAAATAAGCAGTGCTTGAAAATGGTCGCGTTTGCATCAGGGAAATGCCAGAGAATCTCAATACATCTCTTATGTATCCACTCAAAACTTTTTAGTTAATGTTTTGGATATGAAGCATACCAAAGCTAGATTCGTGAATCTTTTGCAAAAACGACCTCGAGTCTGATGAAAAGAAGTAAGTTTATGAATGTGAGAACGAAACGATCCACCAATCTAAAGAAAAAACTTCCGGAAACCGAAAAACCAAAAAACCACTCAAGGCTTCGAAGGCCAACCCAGTCGTATGGGAAATTGAATTGTTCGGTGATATGCTTAAATTGACACAGAAGTCTGTTTTGAAGACGATAAGATAAAGATTTGTATTAAAGTATGTGAAAATATAGTTATTTTCAATCTTTCGAACTCGATCAAACGGTACTTATCCTAAGCTAAGCAATAGAGATAATTGGAGATAATAGAAATAGTCTCAATGGCATATTAAAAACAACTCAAATCGCTTTTTTGGCGATGCCTGCGTGTATGATGTTAATGTATTGAAAGTTGTTTGGATTATAAAAAGGTTATGTTTTCAAACTTTGAGTACTTTTGTATTGCAACCCAAAACAATTCGCATTGCATTGGCAGATATGAAATTGAAATCAAATCGATCCAGCCGGCTGCACTTATAAAGTATTAAGTCTGTTGCATCTAGCCAGGTAGCAACAAAATTGCTTATCGTCAACGTCAAGCTGTACAAAATTCCACATCTTTTCAAATACCAATCCAAACTCACGAAAGTTCATATATTTGCATATATGTGTATGTGAGTTCAAAAGTGGTCCACTTGAGCTTTGAAACAAAGTTTCACCTATTCTTATATTAATTTCCACACTGTGGCGCGTCGCCTCAAGTGGTTATGTGTGCCTTATTGTTGCCTTTGTGACCAACTGAACGGTGGCACCAGCAAAAATTATAAAACAAAAGCGAACTATGCGCACATACCTACTTACAATATCGGGAAAAACTTGACAAAAATCTGCCACAGACCAATATTTTCGAAAAAGTTTGCAGCAACAAAGGCCCTCGACAATTGTTTGGCAATTGCTTTGCACTTTGCTTTCTGGGCATTGTAAATTTTCTATTGCCGTAATACTTTTGATTCGAAAACACACAAGAAAGGCACCAATTTTTTGCAACCCTTTCAGCTGGCTCGCATATTATTATTTATTTCGCTATCGCCAATATCCTGGGAGCGTTGCATGTCGCGGCGTTGCGCAAACGCGATAAGTGGCACTTGTGATTAAGTGGCGCTGCGCAGAGTGGCATGAGAGTGCTAGCTGTAAATTAAATGTCCCTTGCCCTTTTGCATGTGCGTACATTTTGTGGTTTACTGTGTCACGGTACAGATTTGCAAACATATAGTATGCACATACATACATGAGCGCGTTCATATCGATATTCCGGTGCGCGAAATCGTCTGGCCCGTCGAAGCTTTTGTCAAAGTCGATTTGTTACATTTTCGAGTGCTTATCCTGCGGGCTTTGTACACTAAATTTATTTGCATTCCATTCCATTGTTATACAAACGCTTGCAGCCGTCTGATAGGCAAAATGTGGCTTGTTACAGTATAATTCCCTGTAAGAAAAATTTTGCAAATGCATAATCAAATGAAAATTTTCGAGTATGCGAAGATAGTTTTGATCATTAGTTTCATTTGTCAGTGCTCTTTGTGGACTAGTAACAGCCTTGTTATGTGAAACTTCTTCGGATTCTCCTTTTGGCAAGATAAACTAACTATAGACTAAAACTTGAAACATAAAGGGGTGGCAAGGCGGTGAGTTATGAAAGAAAAGAAGGAGTTATTCATTTCCTTATCTCAAATTAAAATAAGAAAAATTATTAACTTCGGCTGAAGCGAGGCTATGCTAAAATTCCCTGATCCATTTCTTAAAAAATAAAAGGGTATAAAATATTTATTTTGATTTGATCGGTCAGTTTAAATTGCAGCTATGGCTATAGTGATCCGATCTGAATTTTTCGAAAATGGTGGCATTGTCTTAGGAAAAAAATGTTTCCATGTAATGAATTGAGGTTAATCGGTAGTTTGTATGACAGCTATATGCTATAGTTGTCCGATCTAAATCATTTCTTCGGAGATCATAGCCATGTCTTAGATTATAATCTATACCAAATTTCCTGAAGATACCTTCTCAAATAAAATAGTTTTCCATACAAGAACTTGATACCGATCTTTCAGTTTTTATGACAGCTATATGCTATAGTGGAGGATAGTGCAAGTGAGGAAAGTTCTCTGGTTGCCATTCGCTTGGGAGTGGCCAGAAACGATTCTTTAACTTATGGCTGAAGCAGCTCACGACTTCCGGTCTTAGACCAAGTATCCTTTGGGTAGCCAAATAACATCCATTTGAAGGCGAGCTACAGTGAGAAGGCGAACCATCCCTACTCAGAGTTGTGCGCTGGGTTTGAGACATGCCACTTATAAGCCCCCCAAAGAAAACTAAACAACAGCCTCGGACGAGAGGCCTATTTTGATGACGACCATGACAAACGTATTAAGGATTACGATTTGAGGGCATGCACCTGGAATGCCCGGTCCCTTAATTGGGAAGGTGCCGCTACCCAGCTGTTTGATGTCCTTCGTTAAAATTAAGGTTGACATCACCGCCAACCAAGAAGTGCGGTGGACGGGACAAGGACTGAGACAAGTAGGTCCTTATGGCATTGGCCATGTAAAGGGGCGCAAGTTCGGTGTGGTATTCGTGGTGGCACTGAGACTGACATTCACCCGGTGGATGAACGTCTAGCCACAATCCGCAACAAAACGAAGTTCTTCAACATATCGCTGATTCACGCCCACGCCTCGACGGAAGACAAACTTAAAATACCCTATTGTGGGTTTTTTTCAGAAATTTATTGAAAATTATTAATAAGGAGCAAAATAATTTCAAATGAAATTTTCAATAAAACTGCTGCATCCTTCAACTATAATTTCAAACGGTTTGCTATTTCCTAAGCACTCGCCAATTCAAATCACCGAATTTCCTGCAGGGCTATTTCACTTTATATTAAGTTATAACAAAACAACAGATCGGCAATGCTTCGGAATTTCTATGCAGCTCGTTGCATACGACGCAGCCACACTTCAGACTTTACGCGAGTTCGGGGTTGTTTATAAGCATGTGTACGCTGGCATTGCATTATTTTGACATATGGCCTTATTGAGGAAGGTGTTTACTGTTTATATGCGTTCGACCTTCTGTTGCCCGATTGCAGTTGCGACTGTTGCAGTTGCCCACTCCACATCCTATGCATACACACTTACATACATACCCACATACATGCTCTTACAATTCCCATATCGCACCGCGTAGTTTGGATTGCGTGATGGCCGCACCGCTATATTGAAGAGTGGTAGCAATGATGAAGAGGATGTTGATGACGCTGCTGGATTTCATTAGTTTTTGGTTAACTTGGGCTTTTGATTCCCAGGCTGTCGCTTCGGTACTTGTTGGAGGGCAAATTATAGCTGCCACCGAGCTAGTGGCCTTTTCGCCTGACCCTCGTTGCATGTGGCAATGATGTACCGTAATTATGTTTTTGTGACTGTGTGATGCACCTGATGTTCGAAGTTCAAGGCAAACATACTCATTTGTACGAACTGTTAATTTGTCACTTACTTGTACTTATTAGAAGAATATTTGTTTGTGTTTTTTGTAGACAGTGTCAGGTGGCTTTTTTGACCGGAAGTTGAAAAGTTTCGAACTTTTGGTTTTCTGCCAGAGGGTGGGCGATTTATGGCTTATTTATGAGAAGTATGAGTTTTTAACGGTTTGTCTAGGAAGTACAAAAATACTTCTGAAAAAAGTAATAATGAAAATAAATTGCGTTATTTCAAATTTGAATGTAATAAGTAAACAATTATTAATATTTGCTTCATATTAAACTCTAACATACACACACATTTATTTGATTTTCCTCTTAACACTTCCATAAGAGTCAAACAATATTAATCCGCCCGAAAAGCCTCCCCAAAATATGTACTTATATTTCAATATTTAATATTTACATTTACTATCTCGTTCTTTATATCACCATTTCAGGCGTGTTTGCGCATATGTTTACCGTTATGCTATATTGTCGCTGATTTGTTGCGCTTCGCCGCTCACCAGGGGTGCGAAATGTAGTGATGCAACTGAACACCAGCAGAGATACGCCACATTGGCAAAATAGATTTTAATTCGCCATTAATTATGGGACCTTTGATGCCATAAGGCGCAAGGGCTATCTCTTCATCTTGGCACACATTATCCATTAATGTGTTATTTATTTTCCGTTTTTTTTTTTTTTTATGAACATCATTTGTTGTGCTGGCCGTTTTGTTTTTAATCGAGAAAAATCGCTGTTGCTATACTCTATATTAAAATCTATCAAAAGTATAAAGCAAAACGAAAGTATTGCGCAATAATTCAGTACCAGCATTCTTTTTCCATGCTACCAAACTTTCTTATTTGAAAATTTAACATGTTAGTCATAATCGTATTAGTTTAAATAAACTACGACAGATTTCAGATTTCACGAGTGTCAGAAAATCACCTGGAGACTAGCTAATTAACTTTTCTTAACTTTATAAACATCATGATTCAAGCTAACTAACAAATTTTAGATAAGGTTTTTTGTTTTTAAGAGTAAACTAAACAATAACTAATCAAAATATCCTTCAGATTGATATACATATGTATGTATGTACATATATGAACCAAACTTAAGATTTTGTCGATGCTCTATGAAAAGTGCATATCTACATATATTTCCTCAAAGTTTAAAATTATGTTGAGAAAAGTAATGGGTAACCGACTTTAATCCGATTATTGGCGTATATCTTTGCCACTTAGTTTTAATTCTGCTCAACAGCTCAACATCTACCTAGAAAATTATAGAGGTTACAGCATTCATCATGCCGGCAAGGTGAAAAGCGCGATCAAAATGGATTGTCGAACTCGAAGAAGACATGAAGTGGCTTGGCATACAAAATTGTAAGAAACCACTAAAGACCAAAATGTCTGGAGGTCACATGTGTAGCAGCCCAAAGCTCACAAGGAGATAAAAAATGATGATTGGTTCTGCTATAAGTCATAAGTTCTGGCGGTTGCAAAACAAATTACTGTAATAAATTTTTTAATAAAGTTATTATACCCTGAACAGGGTATATTAAGTTTGTCACGATGTTTGTAACACCCAGAAAGAAGCGTCGGAGACCCTATAAAGTATATATATAAATGATCAGTATGTTGAGCTGAGTCGAATTAACCATGTCCGTCTGTCTGTCTGTCCGTCCGTCCGTTCGTCCGTCTGTATATATACGAACTAGTCCCTCAGTTTTTAAGATATCCTTTCGAAATTTTGCAAACGTCATTTTCTCTTCAAGAAGCTGCTCATTTGTCGGAACGGCCGATATCGGACCACTATAACATATAGCTGCCATATAAACTGAACGATCGGAATCAAGTTCTTGTATGGAAAACTTTCACATTTGACAATGTATCTTCACCAAATTTGGTATGGATTATTTTCTAAGGCAACAATGTAATCTCCGAAGAAATTGGTCAGATCGGTTAACTATAGCATATAGCTTCCATACAAACTGAACACATAGTTACTAAAATAAATGCATATATTAAATGAGTATATCGGATGTTTGAAATGACCTGATTTAGCTATTGATCAATAGCAGCACGCACAGTTTCTATTTGTATTAACGACGTTTTCGAATCAAATTTATCTATTTTTAGCCCATTCAAAGATGGACTAAAACACGCTATCTATGTTTATATACAGTTAGAAGAACCTAAAACAAAACAAATTTTCCGGAATTTTCTCAGAGAAAACTTTCAAATTTATTGATCCAAAAATGTGTACACATATTATGATATCTTTTAACTGTATTTTAAGACCTAATATTACGTAATAAAAATATATTTTTGGAAAGGAACTACTGCTGATCTTCGGGAGCACCTCTCTAAAAGGACTTTTTGCGGTGAACACTATATATTAGTAGTCGAAAAAGTCTTTTCGTCAATAGATGTCGTTGCACAATCACATTGTATCATACCATATAGTGTGGGAAAGATGATTTAAGCTTTATTTAACTAAAAAAAAAGTCAAATTCGGGGAAGTTGTAAAAAAGTTACAGCTGTTCAAAAATGAATGAAAATAATGAAGAAATTCACTTAATTTTGAAATTTTTGAATAAAAAAGAGAATAGGACTACCCAAACCACCAATGAAATTTGTGAAGTTTGCGGAGACGATGCTGTATCAGTTCGCTTCCGCTCTCGAAATTTCGAAATTTTGATTTACATTGATGAATGATTTACACTGATGGAATATTGTCTCTAGCGGAAAAATGGAAAAAAGTGGTCCACCAAAATGGTACATATTTGTTTATTTTTTCTTATTATAAATATAAAAAAAATAAGTTGAAGTTTGATTAGAAATACGAAAAGACTTTTTAGACTACCCAATATTATCCAATAATGAATGCTGGGTCTTAATTATGTTGACTATAAGCGGACATAAACAACAATCTTTACAGAACGTGAATTTTCGTAACAAACATTGTTCAGACGTATAGTAAGTCTTTCCATGATGAAATGGCAAACAATGCTGAAAACAAATAATATAACAGCTTGAGAAAACTCACACGTGATCTGTCAAAAAAAGGCTCTGGAAAAAAGTACCTCCGTTACCATGTATTTATAATAATCTTCGCTGGCGAAATTGCCGATAATAAATGATGGAAGTGCTTCTTTTTTCCGATTTAGGAAGGTGGAAGTGTTCATGGTGCTGGGGCTGGAACTCTTACTGCGGATATAAACTGAAATCATTGGAGAAAGTAACTTCTTGTGAGCATAGCTAAGATATCAGACTCCTTCCAAGTCTATGTTATATACTTATAGCAAACATGCGTTATAGCATCATAGGAAATGGCTTGGTTTCAAAGGAACTCGCGTACTGGTTTCATTGGCTGCTCCTGCTTTTCGCTTGCTTTGCGTTTTAATTAAAATTGTGGTAGAAAAAACGGATTACAATTCAAGCTAGTATTAATTAAGGCAACCAGTACTAACATCTTTAATAGAAACCAAATTTAAATCGGTTATGTAAATGACTTCCACTTCATAGTTAGAAAAATAAACCCTCGTAACTGTTAATATGTACTATATGCAGCACAATTTTCGCTTTAATAAATCTTATCGATACCCATTTAATTTTCTAAAAAATGGCAATGGCTTGACATACATATCTCTCGAATAATCCGCCTTAGAAAGTTCATCAGCTTTCGCTTATTCTCATTCAAAAGAATTAAACAAAGCATTTCCAACGCAAAAAATAAGTACAATTCTCAACTTAATCCACCCTAAAACGTCGTACTCGTTTATAGAACACACAAGATGTTTCTTCGTGGTGGTCGCTTTAAAATCGCGCGCTGCAATACTCTAGATTGCCTCAATAACAACAAGCAAGCGACATCAAAAAGTAACCAAACCGTCGAAAAGCGACGAAAAAAAGAATGAACGCAAAGTGCATTCAAGTAAACCATTAGCTGAAGATCACATGACACTTGTTAACTGTCAGCGAATGGTGAAAGCCTCATCAACCCTCTTTATTACAATGAATCGTGCGAGGCTTCGCAGAAACTTTTCCTTAAATGCAACCGCACAAGAACACTTGAAGTGTTATGAAAAATTTCTCAACATAAAGACTTTGAAAATGCGGGCAAAACTTTTGAGGTTAAACGCAAGCAAACAATCCTGCAGCGCTACAACTTGCTGCCGACAAGAAAATAACCGAGCTCGGTTGTTTAAAGTGTGTGTGTGTGTATTTAATGCTTCACACTTGAGCCTCGATCGTATTGGCATCTTAGTGGCTGTTCGGAGGGAAATTTGATTTCTTTTTATTCTCACCTCCAGGAGGTCCACTCATCAAAACCGACGAGTGCATTGTCACAAGCTGCTCAACAATAGACCCGAATAAAGTTGCAACAATAAAAAAAAATTGTGAAGAGATTTAGTTGGACTTATGGATATCTGTACATATGTAGTATATGTAGCTTCAAGTACTTGGAAGTAGCGAAATGAAGAGTTTCATTATGCAGCTTCTGAGCTCATTACATGTAGTTGCACAATGAGAAGATGTGACAATATGACTATGTGAAGAAGTGAAAAGATCGAGAGTGCAAATCCTTGAAATCGCTTCAATTGCATTGCGGTTGAATGATTTTGATCGACAAATTGCACAACGGATTAAAGGTGATGATGTGAAAAAATTGATGTGCTCACGCATTGTTATGGCCGCGAGTATTTAACTCAGTTGCGGTGTAGGTAATTTGTTAATAATTCGCATTTGCTTCAATTTGTCTAGGTCTAGTGACATTTTTGCGTTTGTTTATGTAAGGGATGTGAACTTATTAGTTGGATAAAATAAATACAGCTGCCATGCATAAGAGTTTAAGAAATCATTAAGGTCTCAGAAATGTCTTACTAATCACTTAAATCGACACAGTTTTCATAAAAGTCTCGAGTAGAGTAGCGAAAGACCCACACACCATACTTAAGATATGCTAAGCTGTACCCATAAATTTCTAGTTAAAAATATATGCTCCTTTCTAGTTTGAAATTAAAGCAGAATCAGCGCTACTATAAATATTTCCTCATGAACGATAGCCAATCATCAATGCTTTGGCCACGATTTCTATCGATCAAGCAGATTATGGTACTTCCTTCTTGGTTTCGTAGTAAGGCAACCATGTTCCAGCCAGTATACGAGCTTTTTGTCTAGAATCTCTCTCTCTCTTTCTTGGTACAAATAGTATAGCTACTCAGTACATCTCAAATATACTCATTTAACGATCACAATCGATCCTACAGCTATCTGTATTATATAAGGTCTAGTAAAAAGAAATTCATTATTTTTGCATTAAATTGGAGTATTTGCATTGTTAGAATTCTTCGATTAAGGTCTTATAAGCACCATTTTTTCAAAAAATTATTTTCATTAATTTCGGCCGCATTTTTCACCCACAAAATCATTCACCATAGAAAGGAACAGATGAATTCATATCTGGATTATAAGATGAATGCAAAAAAGCTTGCCAATTAAGCTTCTCCTATGGGCTAAAACTAACTATACCTGGGCGATTATTTTCTTCATATGATCCAATTGTTGACAGTAATGGTCCGAATAACGCATTTTGTCGTAAAAAGGGTGTTTGATGATTCTCTTCCAATCCCACTAAACACATATCAAAACCTACCTGATTGCTAATCCTGGTTTGATTACGACTTGCGCCGGCTCATCGTGATTCGACCACGTTCGTTTTCGTTCGACGTTGTCGTAAGTGACACACCAGTAAGCATCCGTTTCAAAAATAGATTGATTCTGTTGCCAATTGCGGTTTTATATGTCGGTCGGACTCGGCCATTTCCAGCGGGGTGCATCTTTGATCTCAAGGCTACTGGAACAGAATCAACGAAATCTAAATTGAGCGTGATTGCCTCTCATAGCATCAGGATCATAAAAACTTAAACTATTTACATATTCAGCCGCCTACATTGCCTGTTCATACTAATCGCAAAAAACTTTCAGGAAACCGTTTTTTGTTGTTCATCTTTGACGCTTGCTCAAACAGTACTGAGTCACACAATTACGAAACTGTCTGAAAATTCTTTTTTTATGAAATCTTGTTACGATATAGCGTAACTCAATGGCTCTTATATATATAACACGAGATACAGGTCCCTAAATCTCTATTGGAAATATTATGTATTTATTTTTAACTTTTGTCTTAAAAACCGAACGATAAAAATCAAGATAAATATCTTATTAAAATATATTTTTTCTTCAACCTTTTTCTTTTTTGTCTCGAAAAAACTAACAAAACGTTTTCCGTTTCCGGTACATACCATAACTCCAGCTAATCGTCAAAACACGGCATAAACTTAAATTACTGATGATCGGAAAAACCAAAAATTCCATAGCGTTTAAGAAAATGCACCTTCCGTTAGAATATGTTAACACCAAAAATGCTTGGTTGACAGAGCTTTTCTTTAAAAACTGGTTTGAAAAACAATTTATCAAACAAGTTAAGCGATATCTAAAAGAAAATTGCCAGGCAAGGCACTTCTACTGCTAGACAATGCGACCTACCATCCACATTCATTAGTAGATCTTGATAAGGACATATTTGTAGTGGTCTTACCACCTAACTGCACGGTTCTGATCCAGCCTATGAACCAGAATGACATTCGAATTTTAAAAATGAATTATCGTAAAAGTTTTTTATCTCATCTTTTGTCCATTTCAGAAAATAATTTAACAGTTGCATTAAAAAAAATTGAAAGACATGGGTTTTTTAGCATCAAACGCAAAAATGCTTAAACAAAATTCTTTAGGACGAAGAAAGTGATGACGATATTCCTCTTGCTATCTTGCGTCCTAATAACTCAACAGAAGTATCTGATCTATTACGAGTAGTCTAAATATCTCCGGATGTTTATTTTGTTGATGAACCAAGATGAAAATGAACAAGAAACCCAAAATCCAAAAACCCAGCATTCTCAAGCTATATCTGTACTAAAGATACCGAAGAGCAGGAGTTTCCCGCTGGAGATATTTGAAACCTGCAAACCTAATACCATGTTCAGACCGAAAATTTAAAAGATTAGATTACATTTAAGCATTTCATAACCCAACAGTGTTCTCACTGCCGTTAGAAAGATCAAAAACAGCTGTTATTGTCATTCAAAAATTCATATCGCTTAATATTTATCAAAAGGAAAGATTGTCATATAGTATTTAAAAAAAAAAAACCGTATTTTTTTAATATTTTCCATATAATAGAAATAACGGATGCATTTTTTCATTTGTTAAGTCGATTTTCAGTTGAAATTAGATTCATTGCTTTAAAAAAAATTTGCTTGTTTACATTTCCCCCCTTTGTAGTGTCTAAATCAGCTGTGATAATGTAATAGATTTCCAGTGCTGACAAGTAGAGTGCGCAAAATCAGAGTCGCACAGAGAGATTTAGCGTGGATCAGTTTGAAATCATTTCAATGAAGTGATTTGGAACTGTCATTTTTGTATGGCGAAATCTTGATAAATTTTTAAGATTAGTGGGATAATCCATTCAACAGCCGAAATCGTGTGATTAAGTGTCGGTCTGAACATGGTATAAGAGATATTGCATACAGAAAGAAAAATAAGACAAAACTGCGCCAAGAAAGTTTCTTTGAAAAACAATAAAAATGTTCATAAAATGTATAAAATGAATTTTATAAGTTTTTTCTTCATATTTCGGAAAGCCGGACATTTCGATATTTCGGACAGTGCTTGGTTTTCAGTTGTCCAGATTATCGAGATTGTACAGTACATATAAATGCTGAAATATATGCATCTGTGAAGAGTATTATAGCTTCGGTGTAGTTAAAGTTAAGTATTTTTCTTGTTTTTATATTATTTCTAGATATATCTAAATATAGCAATTATGCCCGACGAAGGCTTAATACTACTAGTTGAAATTTTTCAAATTGAATTAACCACGAAGAATAAAGGTTTTGGAGACTGCATAGACACAATATAACATTCCAATAGTATTTTCTGAGTATGGCATTTATGAGCTTAGGCAGAGAACTTGTTGGCATGATTTCATGAAAAATATTGAGACTGATAAGTTGTATTAAGCTTCAGAGTACTCTAAACAAACGTCTCAGGCATTTTCTAATAAATAAACGCGTAAGTCTGTGTATACAAATCTTAAGTTGTTTTTATAATGAAATTTAAATCTCTGTATTCGCCTCCTTTAAATTCCTTTACAAATTATATTGAAAGCATTTCCCTGGAAAAGCTGGAAGAGTTGTGGTTCTGTGGCTTATGAGATATCTAAAAATCAACCAATACATAGTACATAAACCTGCTTGACAATACCTGAGTGATCATTAACTCCAAGGTGCAACAGTGCGGGATTAAACGCGGATATTCACCATATTCCCGTGTCCGCTTTCCAGGCACTTGTTGGTTCTCAAGCCGCGATTAAGTAATTCCAAATCGAGTGAACTGCTTCGCTAAACAAATTCGCATAATGCTCGTAGCACTTTACATAGCGCGGCATTAAGCAACTTGTCGCATTGCGGAAATTTGTCCAAGGCAGGTGCGTACACACAGCACATAACTCCAGCCCTCCCACTGTAAATAATAATTTTCGCTAACCGCAACAATTGCACAGAAGCCACGAACAAAGCGATTAAACAAAAGCAAAATATTTTGCAAGATCATCCGCACGACGACAAGTCTGCTTAGGCAACCCAATTGCCTCGTCTGCGACTGTCATCATCCGCTACTTAACTGCTGTGCGATTGTCACGAGAGCACCGCCACAGAGGATGGGTTCATTTCTCTGCTTAGCCTTTCACAATTATCTAGTAAAACAAAGATCTACGCATGCAAATGGTTTTTAATGGGCTGGATTACGCTTTGGGCGGTGCAGTTAATCCATGTCGTAGATGTATGTATGGGTGTTTGTATGTTTTTGAACCTGTATTATTGGCAACTAAAACTAGCAAGCAGCTAAGATCGAGCCAGCGCATTGTTTTCCTGCAAAATGAAAATGTCTTTAAGCTAAAATATGATCCCCCACAGGTTTGTTTATATATACACACATACAAATTTACTTGAGTATCATTCGTTTATACTTGTAGTCAGGCCAAAACGTTCATATACGAAGATTTGCAAATCCTACTGAGATATGTTGACTACCTGTAGTCACCATGAGTTCATCAGAAGTAGTACTTAGTTTGTCAATAAGCCGAATTAGTTGATCGGCAAGCCGAACTGCGGAATAATTGAAATGCTGATCTGAGGACATCTCTCTTCCTACCAGCGGCGTTGTGTACGATACATACACATGGTAGAAGTCAATAACTATTCAAACCGGAATCCGACAACGTTCTACATCTGCCGACAGATAAATATGATCGATAGCGATCATTTACACGGTAGTAATATTGCCTTATCGCTCAACTTTCTTTGTCGCATCGTCGCTTGTTGGTCGCTAATCCGCTCTTGTTTGTCTCGTTTGCTTTTGTTTGTGGGCATTCGTGGATTTGTATTTACTTTTCATAAAACTGATATAACAGTTTCACCCTACTTGTCTTCCTGCCTTAGTGCAGTGGACTTTTCACGGAAATGTTTTGTGTATTCTCGCCTTTTATAAGTGCACTGCTGCGGCTCTTATTTCCGTAATACCTCTCGTAATATGATTTACTCTTGTATTTGTGTTGTACAATATGATTTGTGGTTCTTCCTCGAGACAGCTTAACTTATTATAATTCAATAGCAGATTTCTAATTTCGAGAAATAAGTTTATAAGACTTGTATGAATAACGTTCGAATAAGGCGAATAAAACATTTCAATCGATGTTTGTAATTACATACATACTACTTTGCTGGAAGCTTGACCTAGATTCTCTTGCTATAGGCCGCCTTGTTGTTATCGAGCAATTGAAGCAATCTATAACTATGAACTCGATGGTTCATCGATCAAATAGGTTTTAAAAGTATATACGTATATAAAGAGTGATCCATTTCAAGTTTCTCTACTTTTTTAAAGAAAAAACACAGAAATTTCAAATTTAATGAGGAATGTTAATTACCATTCGAAAGAATATTCTTTTCCATTCATTTTTTGAAGATTATCTCTTTCAAATGTTAGACGCGTCTATGTCTCAGACGACCCATCCATTGAGTCCTATTTCCATAACTCGTTCGAGCATTTCGACTTTTAACTGGTGAATGACACGTGAGATATTTTGCTCCAAGGCCTAAATCGAAGCAAGATTGTCCACATAGACTTTAGACCTTATATATCCCCAAAGGAAAAATCACACGATCTTGGCGGTCAATTGACCGTCTGAAACCATGAAATTATCTGTTGACCGAAGTGTTCTCTCAATAAACCCATTGATTGATACGATGTGTGGAAAGTGACGCCGTCTCGTTGAAATTTCAAGAATCAAATAGTTATCATAGGGGCGATAACGGTAGCCATTGACGGTTACGTTCTTACCGACATCATTTTGAAGAAACCGTTGTTTTTTCTGAATGAAATGGCAGCTCTTGAATAAGCTTTGCTTGTTTACATATCCAAAGAGCCAGAAATTGGCCTCATCGCTGAACAAAATTTGGTTCGAAAACGTCAGATTTTCTCAGAACTTGTATCGCTTGGGTATGTCGAGCGGCTTCAGTTCTTGCGAAACCTGTGTTCTGGACGTTTTCAATTTAAGATCAACAAGTAAAATGGTAAAATAATCTATAGCTTCACTTTCTCTTGCAATATTTTATAGAAGGTGGCTTGTTGTATGTTTTTGAGCTACTATATATTTTTCTCATTTAATTCTATTACAATTAGAGGGAGTTTAGTGTCTCTGGTAACATGTGATTGTTACACTTTGCACAAAAAACAAATTGAAACCTTTTACAAAAAAACAGCTCGATGATGGTTGCAACTAATAGTTCCTCAAATCGTCATCGCGGATGGTGACTGCTAATAAAAAGTAGGTCACTTAAGACAACGTCAACCCAAAATGGTCGGGAAAATAGGAATGGCAAGAAATCACCACTATGAACTGCTTCCCTACGACCGAACTTAATTCGGCCCTGCACTGGATTGGACCCTCTAAAGGAAGGAATAAGAAATGAATTATGTTACATCAGTACAACAACAGCCCATACATGTCGACAGTGACTCGCCAGAAGCTTCGGAAGCTGGGTTAAAAGGCTCTTATGTATCCACCTTATATTCCGCAGCTGGCACCAAGTTCTCGTCTGTGGCGGATGACTTGATTAACGAAAAAATTCACGTCAAAAAAGAAAATTAAGTAAGCCAAATTTAGTAAAGTAAAAGTTAATTTTTTGCCTTCAAATTTTCTTCCAAAAGATGCAAAAGATACAGAGAAAGTACTGCTGGGTGGAATCTGTCTATAACAATAAGGTGATTAAGAAGAAATCCTTTAAGTAGAGCTTTGGGCATTTGTTTGAAGCCTTATTCAGCTCTAGGTGGGAAATATGAAACACCAGTCGGGAATGTCATAAACTCTCCAATGAGCCAAAGGCAGCCTAACACAAATTCGAAACAGAATATTTTAGAATAATCTCCGAGGATGTCGGTTTCATGAAATAATTTAATTTAAGGATTTTACTGTGATTTTAATCTTTTTAATATTGAGTTAATGTCTGTTTTGCAAAGATCTTCGGTTGAGACTTTTTGCTAGCCCAAAGTACAACATCAAAGATCGTCGTTTCCCAGAAATTTAAAGGGACTCGCGCTGAATTACTTTTTGCGACTTATTATTGCTCTCCCTGAAAATTGTTACGAGAAAGGAGCAAAAAAACTTCATTCAAAGTTCTTTTGCAGAAAATGTAACGTTAAGAACTAAAGAAATATTTTCTTAACATAGCATATAAAAATGTGAATTATTAATTTGTACCAAATACTCTCCACAATTGCCTTTCACACTGCCATCATTTGTGATCACGACAAAACCTAAATACCTTTTCATTTCAGCAAATTTTCTAGCCAAACAATCAGCTTTTACAAAATGTCAATGAAAACGTCACTGACGAAAGAATGCCGAGGATTAACTCGACTAAAAAAAAACTCTAAAATAGTTGTTGAGCATGCGCACCGTTGTATAAGCTACAATTTTAGCAAAGATTGTTGAGGCAAGCAACAACAACAGCAAATACGTTGGCATCTCTTTTGCGCTCTAACCCTCTACCAACCACAGGGATGAGCTGTGCGCACAAAACTACTGAGTCTATTAAAAGTCTAAAGGCAGATAATAAAGGGCCATTAGGACTTAAAAGGGCTCAGCCCAACAAATTTTGTTCCATACTGTATGCTGTATAGGCATACATACAAATACATACATGCATATAAATATGTTTGTAAAATTTGTTGCTGATATTTTCTTGTTGTGCTAATTTGGTATTCGCAACTACATACATACATAAAAGGTGAACAGTTTCGGTAAATGGAAGTGGGACAAATCGGTTGAAATTGCTGAGTAAAAAATATTTGTAGGCATCTGTAGTAAATTATACAAAAAAAAATATTAAAATATATAAAATAATAGTTTTAAACGAGCTATCATATTATAATTTTGAAGAATTATTCTTCTTCTTTAGTTAAAAAAGGTCCCTATATTCCTGTTTTGCTTTATTTCATAATACATAACTCGTTACTATCTGATGCGGAGTGTTTTCGAGGTCATTCGATACGCCAAATACGGCCCGTGTGAAGTCAAAGATCTCTAACATAGACTAAATTATCAGGTTAGGTTCCGTCTGTTAGCTCTTGCGGAGATATCATTGTGTATCGGTTTTAGTGACTTACGTGTTGCTGTAATCAGTAGCCAACGGATGGCACTTTTGGCAATCTCATCAGCTATTTTGTTTCTAGAGTTTCGGAATGCCTTTGTGACATGGAACCCAGTATATACGAAGCCACTTTCCGGTAGCAGCTGCATCTTCTAACTCCTTGATTCTATGGACATTCTCTGCTGTAATGCGATGTTGCCTTAATTGTCGCCTGGCTATCGACGTATATATCGCGAATAATTGAAAATTTGCACTGCGACCTATACTCTATTGTGCCCTCTCCTATATCACATATGGTCACAAAGGTCCAGCAATCTCTGCATTATTCCGGAAGTGTGAAGGGTCGGCTGAGACCCAGCTCTAAGCATTACATTCCGGGTCCCACTGCATTCGCAATGTTTGAACCGTCTTTGTAGATGTTGCAAGTTTCGCTGGTGAACCGCAAACTCCTGCGCAATAGTTATTCCTTAAGCATTCTTCGTTTATTGTGATCCAGCTCTGATACCTTAGTAAATATATACTGCACCATGGCTGAAAAAGTACCGTTCATACCAGGGGAATTTACCAGTTCGAAGCCGTTGATGGCCTTCAGTATAGGTTAGAGATTTGTAGCGTCCGTACATCCATTAAAATTGTTTTGTTTCTAATTCATATTTTTTGATAAGTTTCCTGATTTGAAAGTTTTTTAACTTAAATCACCTGCCAAAAAAAGTGTTCCTCAGAAAACTGAAAGGGTTTCGAACTTTACCATGTTTAACTTTTTGAAAGCTTTTGTCTAGCCAATCATAACTGGTGAGTTGCTAAGCTATGTAGTATTGTACTACAATGGATAATCGTTGCGAATATTGGAACAGGCATACGGTGATTCAGTTTTATCAAGACTACGAGTGATACAAACCTTTCAAAGACGGCCTAGAGATCGTTGAACACATGCCTTGTTCTGGACCTCTTCAACTGAGGAAAATATTAAAAAAGTGAAGGATATGGTGGTTGAAAATCGTCGGGCAGTGTTAAGGAGATGACAAGAGAGCTCGAAATCTCTCACGAGTACGTTCAAAAGATTTAATTTGATCTTTTGGCTATGAAACGCGTTTATGCTTGACTCGTCCCTATAAAGCAGAATTTTTTTTAAAAGAGTACCAGGAACTGGTCTCTTTGGACATGCTTGATCGTGTGAATTCCGATCTCACATTCATGGGAAGCACTATGAGCATATGGATTTATGAGTTTGACATGCAAACAAGTCAACAATCATCGGAATGGAGGGAAAAAAGAATCAAAACCAAAAAAAAAAAAAAAACACGCCAAAAGCGCTCAAAAATCAAGGCGATACTTTTCGATATTCGTGGTTTGGTGCATCATGAATTTGTTCTGAAGGAACCGACTGGCAATAAGAAGTTCTATTTAGCCGTGTTGAGGCGCTTGCGCGTCAAAATCCGTTGAAATCGGCCGGAATTGTGGAAGAACAATTCATGGATTTTATACGATGATATTGCACCATTTCCACGAGCAATGATTGTGACCAAATTTAAAGTCAAAAACACAATGAACACCATCGATCAACCACAATATTCAGCAGATTTAACTCCGTGGGATTTTTTCTTGTTTCACAAATTGCAATTACCGCTCCGTGGACCCGTTATCAGTCGATCGAAGAGGTAAAACAAAAATCGCTGAAGGAGCTGAAGGAAATCCCAAAAAGTATTTATGAAAAGTGTTTCGAGGACAGGAGAAATCGTTGGAATAAGGATATTGATGAATAAATAAATATTTCGTGTTTTATTTACAGTTTCCGGGTACTTTTAAATTATATTTCTAGAAATGTACAAAAGTTAAGTTATAAATTTCGACGACTATGCAATTCTTCATACCTTATTTGGACGAACAGCTGGCTACACCTTAATATTATATAAAGAGTAAAAATAAAATAATTATATCAAAATAAAACGAAATAATGGCAACATTGTCCATGGTGGCTACAGAAATGTTTTTGACAACTACTTACTTAACACTTCTCCTACTGCCGAAACACACACACACATAAATTTAGCGGAATATTTTCATAGAGCGGCGAGTTGAGTACAGTTCATCATCGACACATCACTTCCACATCACCAGCATTTAGGCATATTAAAATCTAAATCCCTACACTACTTACTTACAAACAAACAAAAAAATAACCTCATTTCACGTTAGACTTCGGAAGTATGTATGTTTGTATGTATGTATGTATGTTGAACTGGGTAGCTATCAAACGTAATGGGCGCTTTAAAATCAAATAGGGTGATGCACTGAGTTCTTAGCTGACATGCCGTTAGCTAGCTCGAGAAAAGGGTGTATGGTGCGGTGCGGGAAACGATGCATTTGTTTACATTACACATTTCCCCGACAGGAACAATTTGCAATGGAATTACTGTTTTGGCTTCGAAATTGAAATCGCAAATGCCGCACCTTTTCAGCATCAGTCGATTCAATCTATTCTATTTCGTATTATTCACTCAACCAGTCAAAATTTGTGTCCTTTCGGCGTTGCGAGTACACGAATACAGACGAGCATAATGCCACAGGCAAATCAAAAGGCTTAAAGCAGATGGAAGGACCTTGGCATACACTTACATACTTGCCTACATTGGTATATCTAAATAGTTGAACAAATTCTTAATGTAAACATATATATGCATCTGAGCGGATATAAGTGCATACATATCTACATGGACTGCCATTGAAATGCCTGGCTGCATTGTTGACTGTGTGGCAGTGAAAGTCAAAAAAGCGCATGTCGGCCTTTTAACGCACTCGTGCATATTCTTGTTGTCGATTTGTTGGCGCATGAAATGGAAATCAAGTTGCTTTGGGATTTCTATAATTGAGAAAAATAATTAGCAAAGTTTGTGAGCATAATGTTACAAGCATACGTCCATACATACATGAACAATCGTAATACTGAGTTCTGTCATCAGTTGTTGTTTTTTTTTTGTTTTTTTAGGAAGTAATAATTTTTCTTGACTGTACCTTACCAAAAACCTAATAAGAAGATAAATGGGTGCAAAACCATTTGAGTAAATTATGATAATTCGAGTCTCAACTTTGTCACTCAGAAATCATTGGCTTTATGAAACCAATAGAATATCTTAAAAATATCACAGTGGTAAATAATGTTTTCCTTCACATTTTGAATTTGCTTAGACAGCATATAGAACATATCATGTTAATCACGCCCTTACCCGCAGTAAAGCAGAGAATAGTCAACCGTTGCTTTGCCGACGGCAAACATCTCAATTATAAGAATAAACTTCGAGGCGGGATTTAATTACATTTTATAAAATAACAAATAATGAAGAGTTAAGTTCGGGTATAACCAAACACTTCACACTCTTGCAACTTTAAGGATTAAAACCAGGGCAGTACTTTCAGGAACATAAGTTGTGTTAGTTATATATATGGTGTCTAGGAGGAGTTTTCATCCGCTTTTATTCATTATAAGCACCGTTATAGGTTCAAACCGCTCTCTCAATTTTATTTAGATAACTCATATAATTCGACCGGAAATTCGAAAATCTTTATACTAGATATATGGAGGCTAAGAGTAGTATTGCTTCGGTTCCACATATTTGTAGCACACAGAAAAATGTACTATTATCAAGAAATGATTCTCTGAAAATTTCAATTATATATCTCACACATTGACCGATATTTGCGGTAAAAAGTCAACTATAAGCTCTGGGTCCACATATTTAGTACTTAGGGCCTTGAACAACTATTCAACTCTTCATATAACACTGAAGGCCATCCAAGATGAGGCTTACAACAAGGAATCTAAGGAAAATTGGATTTAATCATTCGCGTGATTGTGTTGGCTCAGGATCCTAAATTGAAGACGATAACAAATATTTGTATTCAA
The DNA here is from genome assembly GCF_024586455.1 of Bactrocera neohumeralis. Classification (NCBI taxonomy): domain Eukaryota; kingdom Metazoa; phylum Arthropoda; class Insecta; order Diptera; family Tephritidae; genus Bactrocera; species Bactrocera neohumeralis. The sequence goes on from NC_065919.1 coordinate 62,692,293, forward strand.
ATAGGCTGACAAGCAGATGACATAAATGTTTTGGACAACTTACATATATGTACTTGTGATGCTTTCATCAACGAGTTAAGTCTTCTGAAAACCCAACGTTGAGTAATTGAAGCAATAATGATGCTTGCCTGGATAGAAGAAGTTTTGTCATCAGTCAACGAGACTCTAGGACATAACTTGCACTCGGAATTTTCAGCAGCACCCGCATATAATACACATATGTATGGTATGTCATAGTTATCAATCTTCCAAGTTTTTAATATCAGTTGGATATGCATTGTTTGACTCTACATATTGCTCATTAATATGCTATTTTAAAGAAGTTATCTGAGATTCGTAAGAGAAAAAGAGAAAAAATCTGCAGAACTGGATGAATGAGCGATATTTACTATTGGGAAGAATCCGCTTTGCGAGATCTATCCGAAAATATTCAAAAAGAAGTTTAAGTGCTTTGGTACTAATCGATTCTATTTCAGATGTAGAGAATCGTGAATTTTTATACCACGAAGCTTACTTAAAAAGTATAAATTGGAGCCAGTGTTGTTGTTGCAATGAAAAGATGGTAAACGATTCGCATTGGACAAGTTTCACACCATCTTATGAATTTCATTACATATTGACTATAAATTGCGACTCAGTTGAAAAAGAAAACAGATATTACAATGACCAAATATATTAAATAAAACCATTCTTACCAGCTTTTGGTAGGGTAGCCGTGCTGCCACAAGGCATTTTCCAATAAAACGTACTAGGCCATTCGATTTCGAGATCAGATTCGACCTATTTCCGAACTTGTCCATTTTTTGATGTGGACCACCAGTCCAGGGATCAAACTGAATCCAAAAACGTCCGAAACATAAATCCCAATAACTCTTACTGCTATTCAATAATAAATATTAGAACAGTTCGCATAAAAGTCTCCATATCTACATATATCTCGATGAAGAAATATTATACAAAATATATATTGTAACAAGGAAAAGAAATTTGTAACTTATAGTACAACTAGAATTACCTTTTTTTTACGACGTAAATCTGCTTAAGGACTTCATGTACATATCTTGGTCTGTAAACTTTCCTTTGCTATTAATGTACGTTATAACTGCTAGTCTGAAAAGTTTCATTTTAAAGAGAGAAATATTTATATTTAGCGACATCTTCGATATTAGCCGCCTTAAAAAAATTTGTAGTAAGCTCAAACTGTTCTTGGATCTACAAGGATCAGGTCCATATCTCATAGTTTTGGTATCCTGGATTACCTAACTCTTTCTAACTTTAATAATTAGGAAAAAACCTAAACATCTGTTGCACCGAAGCTATAATACCCCTTCACAGATACAAAAAAATTCCTTATGATAATTTGATTCCTATTTTTCAGTTTGTATGGCAGCTATATGCTATAGTTTTTCGATCTGAACTATTTCTTTGGAGATTATATTATTGCCTTAGCGAATAACTGTTAACAAATTTCACGAACAAATAGTCCATGCAAGCACTTGGATCCGAACGTTCAGTTTGTATGGCAGCTATGTGCTATAGTGGTGTTATATGTATACATGTATTTATGTCCAAAAGTTCAGATCGATACCTTAAAAACTGAGGGACTAATTCCCATATTACAGACAGACAGACAGATGGGCGTGGCTAATTGATTCAGATCGTCACACTAATTATTTAGGTATATATTGGGTAGTCGAAAAAGTCTTTTCGTATTTTGTGTCATACCAGATAGTGTTGAAAAGGTAAAATTTAAACTTCATGTAACCAAAAAAAATTAAATTCGGGGAAGTTGAAAAAAAGTTACAGCTGTTCGAAAATGAGTGAAACTAATGAAGAAATTCGCTATATTTTGAAATTTTTGTATAAAAAAGGGAAGAATGCCACGCAAACCAACAATGAAATTTGTAAAGTTTACGGAGACGATGCTGTATCAGTTCATGTAGCACAACAATGGTTCGTTCGCTTCCGTTCTGGAGATTTCGATGTGAAAGATGCACTTCGCTCTGGTCGACCTATCGTTGAAAAAGTTGATGAAATTATGCGAAAGATTGACCGAGACTGTCACATAAGCAGCCATGACATCGCTAAGGAAATTAACATTTATCATCAAACGATCTTGAACCATTTAAGAAAGGCTGGCTACAAAAAGAAGCTCGATGTTTGGGTACCACAAAATTATCTGTGAAATATTAGCATCTGCGATTCTTTGCTGAAACGAAATGAAATCGAACCATTTCTGAAAGCGAATGGTAACAGGAGACGAAAAGTGGATCAAATACGACAATAATGTGCGAAAAAGATCATGGTCCAAGCGTGGTGAAGCTTAACAAATGGTCGCAAAGCCAGGATTGACGCCTCGAAAGGTTATGCTGAGAGTTTGGTGGGACTAGAAAAGCATCACTATGAGCTGTTTCAACCTGGTCGAACGATTGATTCTACAATTAGTTTCGGCCAATGCAGAACTCCCTTAATGGAGTAAAGTTGGCTTCAAGAGAAGCCTCTGAAAATTACTTGTCGCAGTTTTTCGCCGAGAAACCTGAAAAGTTTTACACTGATGGAATAATGTCTCTAGTGGAAAAATGGCAAAAAGTGGTGGACCAAAATGGTAGATATTTGGTATCCTAAAGTTCATTATAAATATAAAAAAGTAAGTTGAAGTTTGATTAGAAATACGAAAATAAATATAAAAAAATATTTAATAATATTGTGAATAAAAGCCTTTAAAGTGAACTATGCTAAAGTTGATACAAATTTTTGGTGAGTTCGAAGAAAAATCGGTATCGAATGGAGTGCCGAATATGTTTGCGTAAAATCACATTTTTCACTAAACTCTATTACTGTTTTAGTTTCGATCTAACATAGGCCTACATTCTTGGACCGGAACTAAACTTATTCTTCTTCTATATTGGCGTAGACAGCGCTTACGCGGTTCCAGCCAGTCTAACCTTATTAAACGCAATATTAATCCAATGAAGAGTAATCCTATATTGTCCTCCCAAAACCGATAAAAAAAAGAAAATCAAATTTGCTGCTAAACTCAATGTATTTTTTTATAATATGCTCAATTCTTTTAATAAATATATTTTAATCTTTATAATATTTGCATTTTGTTCAAATTTTTTTCCAAGCAATGCGTGACAGTACAATTGATTAAATTACTAAGACGATAATAAATAAATAAACAAATGATATTTGGGCGAATTCTGCTCTAATACAAACCAAAAAATATAATAAGTAAACATTTTGACGATTAGGAACTTAATACAAAATACATATTGTACACATACATTTTAAAATCTAATCGTAAAGGCAAATAAAAAAGTGAGTAATTTTTGTTTGAATACATAAAAAAAATTAAATTAAACTTCACCATCCGTGAGTGATCATTTGAAAGCCCTTAAGTGTGGGCGAGAAGCGAATTCCTCTCATAGGTATATAAATATTATTCGAATGCACTGTAAATGCGTTAAACTGATAAGATATTATCTTAATTGTCACCTTACGATGTTTACAACTAAATTCACTAACATTATTGTTATTAAGCAGACGGGAGCTTTCGCCTCTAAAGTACGAGAGCATATCACAGTTTCCAGCACTTTTTATATAGCAAGGCACTTGGAGTGCGAAAGCACTTTTTCTAAACGAGCGCCCGTTAAGGCAGTTAATCCATTTAAGCGATCCCGCGCGCAACTCATTGGCAACATTAGCAACATATTGCGGCAGTGGTGTTGTGGTTGTGGTTGCGTTAGCGATTGCGTTTCTTACTTCTCTCAGCACTCTGGAACGCAGCGATTTTAAATCTTGCGTTGACTGTACATATCGGAAATTAGCCGGACGATATTGACTTCGCCAATTGTCTTTCGGAAGAATAACTCCTCGATTGTGAATCCCGACACTTTGCTGAGCAATGGTAGTATACCGACCAATGCTTGAAAACGCAATGGTTGTGTGGGTTTTGTGCGCATCACGTAGGCCTGCAAGGTACCGCGTGCCTCTTCACACAAACCGGCTATTTTGACCGAATCGACAGGGCCACGCGAATCGCCGGAAGTACTTGAATTTGGGCTGCTACTTTCGCCAGTGCCAAATGAATTGTTAGCAGCATCTTCGTTTGGCTTACGGAAGAGCGTGATTGCACGTAAGCACTCATACTCATTGGTGTCGATATTGAGATGACATAACTTATTGAGTACCTCTTGAAAGAAGTGCACTTCGCACTTGACCATATTAACCATTTCACGATTCATATTCTCCGATTCGTAGAGAAAGAGTAACTGTTGAAAATTAATCGGCATGAGATGCTGGGCTATGGCTAGTACAAAAAATTCCTTCCATGAATCCTCCAACAATTGTAATTGATCAGGTAGCGGCAAATTCTGGAATGCTTCGACACTCTTAATCCAATTCACATTCTTGAAGAGATGCTCGGCGGCAGTCTCTTTTAAGTGTTCAGCGGCCATTAGTGGCGGCGTTGGTGGCAATGAGCGATTCATGAAAGAGTTTTGCGCGAAGAAACCAAATGGACTCTGTTGCATGGCATGGTGTGCTGCTAGACGCGAAACTGATAGATCCAATACTATTGGTGGCTGAAAAGGATTGGCCAAAGCTGGATGTGGATGATGTTGTGGTGGTGGTGGTGGTGGAGGTGGTGGACGTGGCACAGTCGGTATTAGCATAGGTGTCATTGGAAAAGCATTAAATAACCTATGACTCATCATCAGGTCGGATGGCAACGGGTCTGGGCCCATCACGACCTCTTTATACAACTGAATTTGCCGACGCAATGTGGAGTTACGCGGTCCACGTTCATGTTGTACGGCATCCTTGTTCATGCCAACTTCGAAGCATTTGCGCAGGCGGCAGGCGCGACATTGATTACGATGGGTTTTGTCGACCACGCAAATGCCCTGCTTCTGTGACTTGCAAACGTACTGGCGTGAGCGTCGTATGGAACGCTTGAAAAATCCGGCACAACCATCACAAGCATAGATGCCATAATGTTTGCCGGAACTATGGTCGCGACAAACTTTGCAAGGCACATGATAGAGTATGCGACCTAAAGGGAGTACACAAAGTAAAAATAATTATTAGTTGAGGTTTTACCAAATAGCGGGTTCGCTTTATGAACAGCAGGCGTTGGAACTGCGCCGGTCTTTGCGCTGTACGCACAAAGCCTTATGGCGTTAAGTGGCAGCATGGAACGCCTCCAAGCCAGCCTACACGAAGTCGCAAGGCAGTGGAGGGTAGCGCATATTGCGCTTTTGCAGTTCCAACCCGTCTATTGTGGTGCAAAAGTGCTTGCTTGGTTCGAGGTAATCCTGGAAGGGCGCGTATATACTTACTTGAAGAAGACGGTGACAATCTATTGTATTTGTCCGCAGGATCTGGTGATATATCGGGGGAACTCATTTTTTTTAGCCGTGTACTGGCACCACTTGGAACAAACTTAGTATTATTTAATCACTTGTAAAGTCTTTTCACTTTAGTTTTTGTTGCTTTCAAAAACAGTTTTCAAATATTGTTTATCTTAAGCATATATATATGTCTTTGTGTTTTTTAATTTTTTATTATTTTTGTATTATTTTAGCACTAAACTAACGCGATCGTCTTCAATGCACTCAAACAACTGGACGACTATTGCGCACGAGATGTCGAATGGTTGTGATGCTTTCTTGCGATTTTGCTCCTGCTTTAATAGTCCTAGCCGGGTTGAAATATCCTTTATGGATATCTACGCATTATTTGTGCATTACCATTTCCATGCTAATAGTTGCTGATCATCCCTCTCGTATTTGAGTTCGTTCATTGGCTGTCGGCTGTCACAGAAACGCACATTCAGGGTGTGGTTTCTCTTGCCCTTTCACAATTGCAATTGCCTTAGCTGAGTGTAAGAGAGAGAATTCCGGATTTCTTCGACAGATCCTGCAGAACTGTTGACGACCTGCCATAATGGAAAATAGAGTAAAAGCAGAGAATTCTCATTATTTCGCATATAAACCAAAGCAGATCGCTCTCTAATACTATACAAATGGTGTTAGGGCCGCTGCCGCTGACATCGCTGTCACCGCTAGCGATGACCTTTATTGCAAGCAACAACAACAAACACAAGTACGCTCAATATCTGTGCAATGTCGCAAAAGTGGCGCACACGTCCGCGCTCTTTATGCTGCTTCTTCTTCTTCTTCGCCTTGCCTTCTTCTTTTCTCTTTCGTCCGCTATTATTCTGGTTAAGTACTCATAATTATGTTTTCAGTTTGTTCTATTGTGTGACATGGATTTTTATGACACAGCCATTCTTTTGATTTAATGGCGTTTGTGTGAACTCATCCCAACCATCATCTATGCGTGTACCTGCTCTAGTGATAGGGTTGTTATTGTTCTTGAGTTTTTCTTTTTTTTTTGCGCGACTGGCCTATTTTTTACTTTGTGCAATATAAAAATGTGTAAAAATTATGATTAATCTTGTAAATATAACGCCCCTGCAAAAATATTTTAACCCAAAAAATTTTAATTCGACAGATTTATTTCAGATTCACGTGCTCTTAATAAATATTATGTTTTACTTTTTTAATTAAAAATATATGCATTTACCGTCTGAATTTTGTAGTTTATTGTGCCCGATTTAGAAAACTTTGCAAATTGTTCACTTTTTGTACAAAAGACTAACAACCACACAAATCTCTAAAAACTAGAAGAAAGATTTAGCCACATGCAAATACCCCGTCATAATTTATCGCAGCGCTTAGATCCGTTATTCGTTATGGAATTTTTGGTTTTTTTGTTAAACTTTAAATGACAGAGCTGCATTTGTTTACGTAGTTTAAGTAATTTTTTATTTCGTGATAAAAACAATTTTTTTGTTATATTAATTTTCACTATTTTTTATGCTTAATGCTTTTTACCATATATTCAACGCTTAAGTCTTCATATAAATAATAATCGAGATTCTACTAATAGAGAAAATAATATCTCGCATCTGTCTTTTTTATCGGAATTTTTTGAGGGCATATAAAACGATATTATTTTCTGGTGCAAAAGGTTGTATGTAGTAAGATAAACTTAAAGAGAACAGTATATTATTGTATTATAATTAAATAATAAGTGGCACTGAAAATCAGTGAAAACAATTAGCTAAAGAAAAAATTTGTGATTGCCACTTTTTCGTTGTAGATAATTATATGAGACTCACTTTTGCTTCAGATAAGGTTTCATACCTTGTCAAATAGTCCTAAAGGCATTAATTAAATTCCCATAAATTTCACTGCTGTTGCTTAAGGCACCATTCTTAAAGCTTTTACTGAGCTTTAGTCCAGTCATTATAGTAAGTTCACCTCGGAATTCGATATACCCATTTATATGTCTGTTAATACTTGTATATTGACACCCTAAAGTTCTCTCAAAGGTATATCCTACCTTATGTATGTAGGTTTTGAGACAACTTTAGGGTGTCAATATACAAGTATTTACAGACATATAAATGGGTATATCGAATACCGAGATTCTTACCTAATTTAAGCTTAAATGACTGGACTACTTGAGCTTTTCTCAATAATAAAAACAACAATTAAACAAATTGATAGCCATATAACCAGATTTGACTTAAGCTATCATTTGATATTATTACCTCAATAATGCAGTGACTTGGGTGGCACAATGAAATTATAGGAAAACATTATTTGTTTATGGAGAACTAGAAAGTAAGAACTTCGATTTCGTCTTTTGAAGACTTTCAAAGTAACAGCTTGAAGTTGTGGGTACTAATTTGTTGTTTTTTTATATTTAAAATTCTTAACTCATTATCAATTGCCTTTAACTCTACATTGGTAGAGCCAATTTATTTATTTATATAATTAAGTATAAGTTGCATACTTATGTCGCTTTATGGAGCATTGCTACATTGAAAAATGAGTAAAGTAAGTATAGATATTAAACAAATAAAAAAATTATGAATTTAGACAATTACAAAATTGTATTTAATAATAATAATTATAAGCTGTAAGTATTTCGTCGAATGACGTTTGTTGGATAATACAGCTGCTTATCTCCTAGACATGGAGTTCACCAAACGCTTGCATTTCTTGAAAGGAATGGCCTTCCATGCACATATTCCCCACATATCTTTCCCTACATCTTCTTTGACTTCTTCCCAAAGTTTCTCAATTGGATTAAGGTCCGGTGACTGAGCCGACCAACCCATAACGTCAACTTCATTTAAAGCAAAACAATTTTTTACCAACCTGCTTTTATGCTTGGGGTCGTTATCTTGTTGATAGAACGTACAATTTGGCATCCATGTTTTCTTTGATTCAAAATAACAGACCTGTACCATAGTAGGAGAAGCACCCCCATACATTGATTTTGGCGCCTCATTGTTTTGCCGAGGTTTAAGTAATGACACCTTTCTTGGGCTCCTGCCATAGAGATTAGCTGTTATCAATTTTAATTTTTTTGATGGCTTTTCTCGGTCCAAAGCCGCCACTTTCCTCAACTATATCCCAGTTGTCCCCTTACCGTCTTAATTTACATACACATATATCTATTTTTCCTAACAATGTAGGGTATAACTTCACATTTGGCCTTTAAATGTTATATGTATTTTGTAATCTCTTGTTTATAGTTATCAAGGGGTGCTATAGTTTAGGAATTAAAAAAATATATATTTTCAGGTTTAATTTTTTTTTATATAAAACGCATGATTTTCATCTACTGAAGAACAGGAGATTTTTGGGAATTAAGAAAAGCTAATATATCAATTGCTATAGGGTATATTTATGCGATTTCTGACGTTTCTTGAAAACAGGTCCTCTACTGCTGCAGTCATTTTCAAACCTAAGAAAATAGTCGAATTCAAACAAAATCACGAATTGACAGCTCACGGGCGTTTTCACAAAAATTTTACCTTTGCCAAAAATTTTGGACATTTTTGCGCTGCCAAAATTCGATTGTGATTAAAACAAAAAAATATATAACAAGAAAAAACGTTAACTTCGGCGGCTAATATACCCTTCACAGGTGCATTTCTCTTAGCAATTATGTCTTCAGTTTCTATGGAAGCTATATGCTATAGTAATCCGATCTGAACAATTTTTTCGGAGATTACATTGTTGCTTTAGAAAATAATCTATGCCAAATTTGGTGAAGATACATTGTCAAATGTGAAAGTTTTCCATACAAGAACTATATATACAGCTATATGTTACAGTGGTCCGATATCGGCCGTTCCGACAAATGAGCAGCTTCTTGAAGAGAAAATGATGTTTGCAAAATTTCAAAACGATATCTTAAAAACTGAGGGACTAGTTCGAATATATACAGACAGACAGACGGACGGACAGACAGACGGACATGGCTAAATCGACTCAGCTCAACATACTGATCATTTATATATATACTTTATAGGGTCTCCGACACTTCTTTCTGGGTGTTACAAACATCGTGACAAACTTAATATACCCTGTTCAGGGTATAAAAACGTTAATACTTCATTATTTGGAGAACTATGTACAAAAAGTTAAGAGAAAATAGTATAGTGATTGTTATTGTTATCTTCGAGTAATCACTGCCAATGAGTTCGAAAATGTTGTTTCGAGAAAAGACAAAAACGCTGAAGGATATGATTAAGTTGATTGGATGTAGGTAGGTATAGGAATTAAAAACAATTTCTTATTTTTATCTGGAATGTTTTAGTTTGAGGAGGCAGTTAAAAGGCCGAAAGAAGCGAATTTTCCAAAATTTTTTACAGAAGACTTTTAAGTTTATTGATCCAAAAATGTTTATACGTATTATGGTATCTTTTAACTGTTTTTTAAGTTTTAGTAATAGTAAAAATATTTATTTGGAAAGGAACCATAGCTGATATCCGGGAGTTCTTCTTAAAAAAGCGTTTTGCGGTGACTACTATATCTCGGAACTTGATCCTCTGAAAACAAAAAAAACCAAACAGATTTCGTTAAAGTAATCTTAAATCTAGTAAATAATCGAAGAAACAAGAGAATTAAAATTCTTTGACAAAATTTCAGCCTTAAATAAAATTTTCTGTGTTTAGTCCTAAATATATTTACATTCAGAAATTAAATTAAAACAAATAGAATTTTTTGAAAATTCTAACTGTATATAATTCTTTAATAAGTACAAGAAACATCGTATTTCATGGTTATTATTTAATACTTTTTTTAATATATTGCGAAAGCATAACACATAATACGCAATTTCTAATGAAAGTGGAAGTAGAGTCTGTGAATTTAGGCAGGAAAACTCTCATGCATGTGTGTGATAATACCTTCAAATATAAACAAGTCTTTCTTTTTTATGAATTTCTCCTTAAAACCACGTTTTTTGTAATTATCTTTAAAAGTTTTCATCCCATGAAAAAATTTAAAATTAAGAATAATTTCCTGAAGTATCAATACGTGTCAGTTAATTCTTAATCTTTCATTATGACCACGTCGAAACAAATAGGTAAGAATAATTTAAATACCATAAGCTTATATCGACATATAAACGGATTTTAATTTTTAAAATTTTTATTTGTATTGCTCCCGTAGCCGATCTCTGCGAAGACCGCGAAAGCTCGGAGCGAATATTTTCTGTTTAAAGTTATGAGGAATAAAAATCAAAAATATTTATTTTTGTTACAGGACTTGAGAACTGGTTGATATTTTCATTTTCACAAAAATCCTAAAAAGTCCTTTTTTGTGAAATAATATAATGGGTTGTCAAAAAAGTCTTGCAGTATTTTCGGTAGTTGGCGCTGAAAGCGTGTAGTTCTAGTTTTATTCGTCGCATCGGGTCATGCTATACCTTTTTGGAAAGCTCATTCCACGCGCTAACTCGTGTTTGATTGATTGTCGTTTCTTTTTTATGTTTTTACGTTGTGCTATGACAAGTAGGGAGTCCCCTATTTATAGTACTACATTTTGTTTATTATATTCAACAAACTCTTTATCATTTTCTAACCTTTGCACTATGGCCTTGCAATATCGATCTAGAATTATTATATCATTACAATTAACGAAGTTTTCGATCTACCGATGTAATAAATACTCATACACACACATACTCCTGCAATTGAAATTTCACGATATCAATTTGATGTGTCAAAACACTGTTTCCTATTACCTGTCCATCACTCAACGGGGCTAACAAACACCCAACGTCGAGCACGCCGCGCAGGCAATTAAATGCTATGGGAAACTTTTTACCGCTACAAATTAAGTAATAAGAAACTGAACAATAAAACGCTTGACATGACAACACACAAAAAGGTCTAATTAGAATAAGCCTTCAAAATGTATGCGCTCGTTCACTTAGTGCACCCACCTCTCATATTCATTCCCAAACCACTTGCCACCCCACAGAGATACCATGTCGGTATGCAATGTATAAAACAAAAATATATTAGAAGAGCAATCAAGGGTTGCTTCGGCAGTTATCAAAAGTTCATCAGTCGGTGGCATCAAATTGTAGGTGGCAACAACAACAACCTACGACGATAGCGCAATTGAAGTGCGCAACCACCTTTACATTGCCCGCTCGGCCGTTCGGCGCAGCAGCATTCGATGTATGGGAATTTTCTGATATTCACTCACTTTTTGATGATTCGATTGCGTGTGTGATGCTATGCTCGTTGATGCAAGCAACATTAATTCCGTTGGAAAGTGAGTTCCTTTAACTATCATCATGTTAATAGGTATGCTAGAATTAATCCAGATGACATGACATATTCAAATTGATGCTTCAGTGATGATCATGTGTAGGATAGCAAAACAAAAAAAAAAAAAAAAACGTGGGAACTTTTGTCTACTGAGGCTGTGCTGTATTGTTTTTATCTAGTACATCATTTGAATTTTCAGTAAATTTGGAATCTATAGAAGGCTTGTATTAAAGTGTAATGAAATTGATGCAAGAGGGTTTTTCTCTAAACTAAATATAAAATTGGAATAATTGAACGCAGGAGCTTCTATAGATTTTCTGAAATTGCTATTCATGTATTTTTATACCTTACCGGAAGTGGTAAGGAAAAGCAGAAGTTCAAAAATATTGAATTATACCGAATTAATATGAAAAATGTTATTAAATTTTCAATTAAGCAAGCAAGGAAGAGCTATGTTCGGATATAACCGAACATTGCATACCCTTGTAACTTACAATAATTAAAACCGGGGAAGTACCTGGTAGATAAGGGTTGTTAGTTGCTTGAGGTATAGGGCAAGTTTTCACCTGGTTTCATCATTCTAAGCACACATATACTCCGTTATAAGAAAACCAATTTTGTTAAGATAACTCACATATTGGTCGATATATGCGATATAAAGTCACTTGGCGACAAACAATGGATGATGGATGGACAAACAGGAAAACAAGGGGAACTTTTATGACTAAATGTACTTCTTGGACAGCTCAAATAATTTTCTTTTTTTTTCAAAACAAAGACAAAGTATTGTAAAAAATAGAATTCAAAGCAAGAAGATTCTAAAAATATGCATAATATACACGTTATTTCTTTCAAAAAGCTTATAGAAAATTACCAGCCTTTAAATCAGCTACATCTGAATATACTTGTATAAGTTATATAAGTAGTTCTTTTGTAAAACTCTATTATTTTGTCACTAAAAAATGCTAAATTGATATAGTAATCATGAATACAATATTTTATTTTATTCAATTTTATCATAAAAGTTAAAAATAAATTAAATCAAAAAAATAGTGAAAAATATTTTATATATCCAATGGTTTTTATCGCACTTCCATTGTAATTAGAAAGTGAGAAACCACATCAAAAGCACACCTGAGGTGCCTTTGTTCCTCAATGCTTGAAAGCAAAAATCTATTACTCCATTCATCACAAGTCAATCGCCAACATTCAAGGACATTGCATTCTCATCTTTCTACGTGCTTATAAATAAAAGTTATCCCTCACGTGAGAAATCATAACTCAGGTGCGTAATTATGCACACCTAAAGTGCTACCTGGTTTAAAAAACAAGGGCACAGCTGAACCCAAACCCATGAATACCTAGTACTTGCGCATCTTTCGGAAAGTTAATTTACAGCCATAACATCAGATCAAAATTCAAAGGTGAGATAAAAGTGCTCTGTTCTCTAGGTGGACTCGCTTTACCGCCATTAAACAACCCACAAAACTCAGGTGAAATTAATAAATTCAGCAGTGGATTCAGTGAGCAGCGCCGAAGTCTACCGGAGCGGCTAAAACTAAGCGTTACCTCCGATTTTGTTGCATTTAGTAGCTCTTGTATGTTTGTACAAGGTCGGTTTGTTATTTGTTGTTGGGTCATTAAGCCACACATACTAACAATTTAGCAATCCTTTGCGTGTTTGCGCATGCGCGACGTGAAAGGTAAAACAAAAGTTGTACAACAATAGCAATGACCGCAGAGGAGAGTAAACACTGTTCACAAGAACACACACACACATAGCATTTGCTATGGTTTGTTTTGCTTTTGTGCCTCACGACAAAATGGCAGCACAAGCCGCCGACTAACACTTGTAAGTGAATTCTTATGGCCAACACTACGAAGGGTACAGTCTGAGTTTAATGTTGGGGAATCCCACAACAGAAAGGGGTTGCTATATGTGTATATACAAATGTTAGTATTTTTTGTTATTTATTACATACAATTTTGCTTAAGAACGCTCTGACATGGTTTTTGAATGTCTCTCGCGACGTGTTGACGCCAACTCGTATGACCTTGATACTCCGCATATAGTCGGATATACAACAAAAGTGTAAAATTTCACACTTTCCCTCCACAGTTGTTTATATATCTTTATAATTATATATGTAAACATGAATTGGCGCATCCGAAACAACCTCAAACTTATTGACGGAAAGTCCAGAAATTCTTTAGACAGCGCTAATAAATAACACAACGTACCTGACAGCAATGACCTTCAAAAATAGAAAAAAAGAAAAGAATGCCGAGCGAAATATAGCCTCACGGAAAAGTAAACTTTAAAGAAGTAAGAAAGTGCTAAGTTGGGGTACAGCCAAACATTATATGCCACCGCATTAATATAGAACTATTTTCTGATGGCAGCAAAACTTTTAAATAAAATTTTTGAATTTGAATTCAATTTTTTTACACTATGTGACAAAAATTTCGTTTTTCCTGGTTCTTGAGCCTAACCATTTTTTGAGAGATTGATTTTCAAGAACTGCTGACCGATTTCAACCAAATTTGCTGTGTGAAGTAACCCTATCACTTCTATTAGACACAGCGAAATCAGATGAAAAACACGCCTTAAAATAGATTTTTAAATTCCATCTAGTTCATTCACTTTAGAGTATATAGTATAAATCAAACATCAATGCAGTAATAAGATAAGAATAAAATTTGTCACAGTTTGGTATAAAGTTTCGTCAACATCAGAAAATGTTTCCTAGCTTTGATCCTTGCTAGTTGCAAGAGTATAACATATTCGGTTATACCCGAACCTAGCCTTTCCTTAGTTGTTTTTGAAATACATACAATCTAAAAATTTTATTTTTTTTCGAAGGTCCAATATGAATAGTCTAAATCACTATACGGAGTACAGGGTGCTGTGATAATTTATGATTCGGTACTACTAGCCTCTAAGCAGCTATTGGATCATTTTTAATGACTTCTTTAAAAAATGAGGGAAATAGCAACATTAGCTCTTAAAATATCGTGGTCGTTATAATCGGTTCAGTTCAGGATTCCCGACTTTTTTGAAGAAAAAACACGGAAACTTCAAATTTAATTTCATTCAAAATTTAAATTATCACTCGAAAGAACATTCTTTGACATTTGTTTTTTGAAGATTATCTCTTTCAATGTTGGCTGCCGCTACGTGTCAGATGGTCCGTTGAGTCTAATTTTCGATGACTCGTTCGAGTATTTCGAATGGCACCCGTGATGTTTTGCTCCAAGGCCTGAATCGGAGCGGAATTGTCGCATAGACTTAAGACTTTATACATATGTCCCCACATGAACAAGTCTAACGGTATGATATGACACGATCTTGGTGGCCAATTGATCGGCCTAAAACGTGATCTTATCTTCTAAAGTGTTCTCTCAATAAATTCATTGAATGATCGAATGTGTGAAAGTGGCGCCGTTTTTTTGAAACCAAATGTCGCCGAGATCACGAGCTTCAATTTCAGGTATCAAGCAGTCGATTGTAATTTTTGCAGAAATATGGACCGTTGATTCTAACGACTTACAAACCACATCAAACCGTTGTTTTTCGGAATAAAATGGCAGCTTTTAAGTTCCTCCAGGCTTCTCTTTGACCCAAATATGTATGGCAATTTTCATGACGTTAAGGGTCTGTATTTGGTGGGATAGTTGAAAACTTTAATAGGGTTAACTAGGGTTCATATTGCAACACCTTTCACAAGGTGCGTTCCAAAGTAAACAGGACTTAAAAAAAGAAAACAGAACAAATGGTTTTTTCGGCAAAATCAACTTATTTTATTCAAAATAGTCTGATTCTGCTTCAATACAGCTTTTTGCATGGTCCAAAAGCATGTCGAACGAGTGTTTTAGCTCGTTGGCCGGTATGACCGCCAGTATGCCGGTGCAAGCCTTTTGAATGGCCTCTATGTCTGCATAACGCTTTCCTTTCATGGGCAAATGCATTTGTCCGAAAAGGAGGAAATAACACGGTACCATATCAGGTGAATACGGGGAGAGGTTAATGGTTAAAATGTGATTTTTGGTCAAATAATCGGTCACAAGCGTCATTCGATGAGACGGATTCTGAGCAATTTTTGGTCGTCAGTTAATTTGTGAGGTACAAACCGGTCACACACCTTTCGTAAGCCCAAATGTTCAGTCAAAATGCGATAAATCGATGTTTTGGATATGTTCAATTCCATTTCCATGAATTTCAATGATAATTTCGGCTGATTTTTGATGAATTCACGCACAGTTTCGATGAAATTTCCGGTGATCACGGATTTTGATTGGCCCACATGTTGATCGTCATTTATGTAATCACGACCACTTTGAAAACGTTGAAACCACTCGTGCACTCTGCTACGGGATAGGCAATCATCGCCATAAACTTTTTTCATCAAATGAAAACGTTTGGGTAAAAGTTTTACCAATTTTAAAACAAAATTTAATATGAGCTCTTTGCTTGAAGCTCATTTTCGCACCGATAACACAATCATACTGACACTTAAAACGCAATAACTTTACTTCCAATCAATGAAATGTCATGAAATTCTCACTGGACAATCGATAAAGGTAGCAGATTCTAACGCACCAGTCGACATATAGATGACGCCACCAGGGGGCGCTAGATCCAAAAAGTCCTGTTTACTTTGCAAAGCACCTTGTAAAAGCAAAGTGAGTAATAATATTATACCCATGGTCCATGTTTTTTACAGTTATAGACCTAATACTTCGATAAATTTGATAAACTTTAAAGTAAGTTTCGGATTTCAAGATACAATATTGACCACTTACGCGGTTATAGTCACCTATTCTAGACACATTATGCAATAATTACAACAACATAATAATAAATTGATATAAAATATATAACTTTTATTTATATACAGTGCTATGGTTTCGGTATGGTTATAAACGAGTGTATAAAACGATTAAAGCAATCAACCATCCCACAAAGGAAGAAACTATCACCACTTCCGTGATGCAATTGCAATTAAGGGTAGTTTGAGCAGCTATCAAAAGTTCACCAGTCGGTGGCATCTATTTTCTTATGTGTTGAAAGGTGAACGAAGCTGTACTCCCATTCAAAAAATGTGCAACCACCACCAGGTACATTGTCCACTCATCAGCAGGCGATATATGAGAATTTGATGATATATTTTTAAATTTTTTTTGAGGTTTAAATTGCGTGTGATGCTATGCTCGCTGATGCAAATAGCATTAATTTCAACGGTGAGTGTCTTTTGGCTTGCCACATGTAACTAGTTGTGGAAATTAATTTGAAATTTGAATACGACAAAAATGATGCTGCAATTATAGCCATTCAGCGGTTGATGGCACAAATAAACGTGGGAATTTATTTTTACAAGAGAAGGAGAGCGTTTTATTTGGTTAATTTAGCAGTGTTACTCTGTTGCTATAGTTAAATATTTAGAGTTATAGTAGTAGAAATATATTGACAATCAAAATATAAAAGAAAAATTGTTAACTACTCAGAAAATTCAGGATAGTAAAGGGAAAGTTCAAGGTGTGTGGCGTTCAGTGGGTTGTAGGTGGTACTCCAGAAATAATATGAAAATGAATATATATGAGCAGAAAAAAATACTGCAAAATTTAACAAGTACGGAACCGAACATTTTAAACTCTTGCAACTTGCAAGAATCAAAGCCTGTAAAATACTTTAAGGTGCAAAACATCAACAAGAAGATCGGAATCAAGCAATTCTATGTACATATACATAGTATACGAGTATAACACACACCCTGAGCGACGTTTGAAAACATAAGGTTTGTTAGAAAATCGAAAATCATTATACCATACATAGGTAGTATATGGGAGTTAGGTACTATCGGTCCGATTTTATTTATTTTTTCCAATCTACACACTATTAACATGCTACATGCTTAAATCCAATCAAATAGAGTAGCATGTTCGAAAATCTTTATATTAGGTGTATGGGGGCTCAGGAAATTATTGACCCGATTCCATCCATTTTTGATACACAGAGTTACTATTGTCAAGTAAGGACTTTGTCTGAGTTTTTTGGTCATAAGATGGGATATCCTAAATACATTATTTTTTGCATTGTAACCCGTTATATTGCTTGCTTCTTTAAATGTACATTGCAAAGTGAAAGAATCAAATGTGAATTAAAATTGTGTTGTAAGAATGGTTGCATTTTCTTCCGATTTTGATTTGTCGCACCATTGCATAGGAATGGAAGAAGAATGTGTTATAGCATATTTGGTTGAAATCGGTCAGGCGGGTCCCGAGATATGTTATTTCACCTAAAAGTGGATGGTCTCACACGCATCCTTAGTTTTTTACCTGGTTCTTATTTGGCCCCCTCATACCATATTACAGTTTTTTCTTAATTAAGCACTTAGTTATGGCACTTTATAGGTTTTCCTTTAATAGCGGTTTGTGGGCGTGGTAGTGGTCCGATTACCGCCATCTACGAACTCCGCCTTACTTTTTTGCCAAGAAACATGTGTACCAAGCTTCATGATTTTTACTCAAGTTTTAGATTGCATGGTCGGGCGGATGGACAGACCGACACACAGCCAGTAACTCGGTTATTGTTACTGTTTCAATTTGTCTTATCGTCCTGATCATTTATATATACATATACTGTATAACCTATATCTTTCTCGATTAGTTTCAGGCTTCTTTGAAGCTAGAGTATAAAACATTGAAATTGCAACTTCGAGTATAAGACTAGATAATACCTATATTCATGTTAAGAGGTGAGAATTCGTAAATTCACGCAAGTATTTACATTTACTCGAATCTTGATTCCTCAGCACAAAGCCTTCGCAAGTTGAGTGAAGTATCTTCATTACAGCGAAGTACAAAATCTTCACTTACTATACATACGCTTCGGCTACAGTAATGACACTGTTCAAAAACTTCAGGTGAGATCAATCAATGAAAGACTGGCTGTCCATAGATGTAGCCTGAAGTAATTTTGATTTTTTATTGGTCACTTCTCCTAAACAAGTATATCTTTGCTCATATCCATATTTCACATACTTGTTTGTGTGTGCGACCATATTTCACCGGTGAGCATTACTTATGTACTACCTGACATTTAGGTGAGGTAAAAAATTGACGAAGCCCAGGCTTGCGCCTGCGCCATGAAACCCTACCTTTCCAAAGTTAATTTTGCTAATAAAGCAAAAGAGTGTGAACCCACAGGTGCGATTAAGAACCAACTTGTATATTGTCAACTTGCGATTCAGTAAACCACAAACTCCATCATAATTACCGAGCCTACAAAATTCAGGTGAAATTAATAAATGTTACAAAGTAAGCTGGAGAGGCGCAAAGGTACGGCTACCAAACGTAGGCGCAGCAACGACCATACGATTTTAAAAATGGTCTCGTATATGAGCGTTTGTGTGTGCAAACTTACACTGCTGTAAGGTCATTAAGGTATTCGAATGCAAAATTGAGCGCTCTTTTGTCTGCAAATCTTTGCGCATGCGCGGTGTTTGAGTGCGGTCACTACCGCAAGAAAGGGTAGCTAACATGTTTGAATTTGTTTTTTTTTTTGTTATTGTTTGTTGTTGGCGATTTCACTACAAATTCTTACTTTTGTTGCTGTGTAAGTGGCGAAATGACAACACTTTTGAACACGAGTGGTTATATTTAAGGGCAAGCACTACCGACGTACAAGTTACGTCCTGTTAACGGAAAATCGACTATGCCAAGGGCTAAGGTTAGATAAATATATTTGTGCAACATTGTTTTAAAACATCAGCAAAAACAACAAACGTGATAACCTTGTAAATATGACCAAAATTTGTATACCGACCAAAAAACGGAATTGATAACGTGAAAGGCTTGGTGAACAAAAAATTCATATGACAAAAGAGAAACAAAAGCTAGTAATCGTTTGTTTACATATGTTTGTAAATAAAGCATTAAAAAATAATTTAAATTTCTTTGAATTTACTGACGTAATTCCCCACACGATCGGAGTCAAGGTCAAGTGAAAACCTTGAACAATGGTTATCCTTGCCCTTCGCAGAAATATATAGCATACATTTCAGGTAATTTGCACGTGATATGCTTATCTCTGATGTAAATAAACAAGTAAGAAAGTTTGAACGGAGTGGGGCTCTAAAAATTATAGGCATTGAAAGTGCGCAATATATTGAGATCTAATGAACAACGGCATTGTAAAATATATAAATAACAGCACCTTCCGCACCTTAATAGTTATTCCTCCTTACATACAAGTAGCATCGTCTTTTTCATAGGTTTTGTATAACTTTATACAAAATTCTCTACGGAATAACTTTCTCAGTATAGGAGCTTTGTTCACCTAACGATTGCACGTGCCATCTAAAACTAATCGAGATATATATATATAGGGTTCAAGCCCCTATGTACCGAATATTTAGACTACGGTACCTATAGTTGACTTTTGATGGAAAATGTCGGTCAGTATGTGATATATGTAACTGAAACTAAGGGATAAACCTTCTCTTATAATGGTATGCCTGTATGTGGAAAATGGTTTGAATTAGACCAATACTTCACTTGGCCCTCATATACTTAATATAAAGATTTTCGAACTTCCGGTTGACTTTATAACGCATATGTCGGCCAATATGTGAGTTATCCCAATGAAAATAACAGAGCGAGTTTTATTCATAACAGTGTATCTTTGTGCCTAAACAAGATAAATTTGACCGTAAACTTGGCTCAGCCCCTATATAACTAATATCAGGATTTCGAATATCTGGGTGTCTTTACTTTATATGATTGGTTTTACACCTTAAAGTATTTCTCTAGCTTTGATTCTTACAAGTTGCAAGAGTATAAAATGTTCGGTTGAATTCGAACTTAGCCCTTCCTTGCATGATACATTTCATTTTTATTATTTTTATATTCATTTAATTTGGTCCTTTGCAGTTCAATTGAAATAAAATGAGCTCCTTTTGCTATTTACATCACCGTTTCGGCCATTTTTGGTCGTATACTGATAATTACAGTACGAATACAAAAACTTTCAAAAGGAACAAAAATTCCAGGGAATTTTTATTAAAGGTAATACATGTATATTGGATGTTTCCTTCAATAAGCCAGTTACCGTTTACACGTTGAGCATCAAAAGGAATATTTAAATCAAAAACAGCAGCGATATCTATTGAAGTGTAACACTAAAAAACGCATTCATCTTGTTCAAGCGCATCTAAATAGCTGATAAACGGTTGACACATATAAAGTTGCAGCCATTCCAATAAAAAAGTGCGCAGTTGCTCAAATATAACAAACAAATGTAAGATTTTGTGCGTGCGTGAATCCATCAAAAATCAGCCGAAATCATCATTGAAATTCATGGAAATGGAATTGAACATGTCATCGACATCGACATCGATTTTAAAGCGTTTGGTGCGCCGTATTCGACGTGTTCGGCCCGAATATCGCGAAGATGAAAGTTGGCGTTTGTTGCACGATAATGCGCTTTCTCATCGATCGACGCTTGTGACCGATTAATGGACCAAAAATCACATTTTAACCATGAACCACTCCCCGTATTCACCTGATATGGCACCGTGCGACTTCTTCATTTTCGGAAAAATGCATTTGCAGTACCGGCATATTGGCGGCCATACCAGCCGACAAGCTAAAACACTCGTTCGACATGCTTTTGGACCGTACAAAAAGCTGTATTGAAGCAGAAGGAGACTATTTTGAATAAAATAAATTGATTTTGTCGAAAAAACTACTTGTTCTGTTTTTTTTTTTTAAGTCCTGTTTACTATGGAAAGCACCTTGTATATCATCTGCGTCTGAATATTTTGATATTGAACTTGTACTTCTGTTCAAAGAGATATAGTGTTGTTGTCCACATTATAAAAAAAATTAGATATTCTATTACGGTCGCCAAAGAATTTTGCGCTCTCGTGACTATCCACGAACCATTTGATAGCACTTTGCCTTTGACGGCATGTAAAACAGTTTTACACAGATTATCACTGACTGTTGGATGCCGTACCAGCTTATCGAATTGGGGATACATAAAAATACTCCTGAACTCTCTAAAATTAACGAAAGTAACAATCTCATCAATAGAGGTAGAGGTTATTATTATGAATACAAAACCAACTTCTATTGCTATGCTGATTAAAGTCATATGTTTTATTATAAGCCATTTTAATCTACATACGTTCAAAATTAAATTAGACGTTAGGCGAATTCCTTACCCCTAATATTGAAGTTTAGAACGCATCCAATTTATTTTACTGATTTGAGATACATTTTCATCTGAGTTACACCAAGATCCCACGTTTCAGTCAATGTAGTAACAAGGAAAAACGTTTCATAAAATGTAAATTAGAATTTTTTACATTCAAATGTATCCAGTTAGCACTAAGAAAGTTTGGCTACAGCCTCCGTCAATTCATCAATAAAAAATGTATGGCTGTCCAGAATGGCATGTAACCAAAACCGACACTCGACCTTATACATATGTATGCTACATAAATATAAATCGCCACATAAAATGCCAAGTAACGTAACATCACTTTTCATAAGTTTACAAGCGATGAAAAAACGAAATACTTGTAATAGAAACCACTCACATTTAAACAAAATTTGAGTTCTGGTTATAAAATGGTTATATTATACTTATATATAACATGATGCAGTGAGTCGTAAGCAATAAAAAAGTCAATTTCGATTTTTTTGATGATACGTTGTTTTGCATTTTAGGTGACGGTATGTGATACTTGTATTACTGGTCTTCAGGTTCGAAAATATGCTAATATTGCTGCCAATTGTTTGTAAATTAACGAATCACCCGATAAAAAATAATATCGTCAAAAAATCGGCAATTTTTTGTTGCTGATCTGAAACAAGTTCTATAACTAAACGGTCTTGTAGATATTATCCTAATACGAGTGTAACAGTCTACGCCTTACACAGTGTCGGCGGCTGCGCCAATTGCCAGTTCTAAAGTTTCATGCCAACCCTCAATTTTAGTTGCAATTAAATACATTTCACTTAACGACAATAAATCTGAAATTGAAGCGATCATTTTCCCAAAAATACCAAAACGACGCTGATGTAATTTTGAACAAAACAAAAAAGTGAAAGATGAAAACAAGTGCACCACCAAATGAGTGGGAAAATTGAAGACAACAAAAGAAATGGAAAGATGTGAAATATAAAACATGAGAAGCGCGATTTGGTGCGCGTAATGTTGTTGTATGGAAAGCGTTCGCTGGCAATTCGAAATCAATTCGAACACAATTTGAGTAACAGGTTCAACAGTCACGTTCAAAAGTTGAGAGAACAAGCACAATTGCAAAATGATTTTGGAATGAAGCGAGGGCTTTGTTGTTGTTTTCTAATTCTTTTTTGCTTTCTGATTTTGCTTGGGTGAAATTTAAGTAAACGAAATTGCGGTTAATTTCATGGAAAGACTTTGTGCTCCAATGGAGCGGAGATTCTTGAAAAATCGATTAGATGTGAAATAGTGAAAGGGTTCAGACTTTTGTTCGCTGCCAAAAAAAATATAATACAAATTTTCACATTCAACGAATTTTATTGTGTAATTTCAAGTTGAAAATTTAAGTTTAGAAAAATAATTTTTTTTCTGTTAAATCAATTGTGCAAAAGATTTATCTAATAAAATCACGATATTCACCTTTTCAGTAGACTCCAACGATTCAAGTGGGCGTTCTGGCAGCGCTATTATTATCCTTACATCGCAAGCACTGTGTGACACACACATTTGAACATGTTAGTTTGACGAAGAAGAACCCTCATCACTTGTTCCAGCGATCGTTTCGTCGCATAAAGTGTTTGCTTGATTAAGATAGTGCCGTTTTTGGAGGGGAAGAAGAAGCGTATTACGGGCTCTGCTGCTCAGGGAGCACAACACATTTCAATGCATGTCAACATGTTGATGCCTTATCATGTTGATGAGCTATGACAAGCTGCTAAGTTAAATAGCGGACTTCGGCGGTTATCTTCGTGGGTTCGTAAAAAAACTTCGTCTTGTCTATGCAGGTTCTTGTTTCTTTTGTCGCATTGTTGCTTCAATCAATTCTTTACACATATTTATGCATTCATGTCCAGGCGACCAACTGGTGGTGCGTCATTTAACTTCGTTTAATAGTCTGACGGCATTTTGATTTCATCACATATCGTATGACAAATTCGTAAGAAGCACGCACACGCATCTCTCATGCTCATAAGTAGTTGTTACTTCACCTCCTTCGCTTCCATGTACTGCTACCTTTTAGGATCAACCGCTAGCGATCGCTTTATCCCCGATCAACTTGTAATCCTTGTAAATCAACAGCAACAAACAATTGCGATATTTCGGTCATGATTGGATGTAAAATTGATTGTGGTAATAGTTGTAATAGAAATGTAATTTGAACGCTTTAACATTTTCGGTTATCGATAATAATAACTTTTCTGTGTCATCCACAAGCCTTCATCTATAGTGACCGCATTTCATGGTTATAAAGTGCTATGCTTTTCAATTATTTTGCAATAAATCCGCTATAAAGGGTATTTAAGGGCGAAAAAACACAAATAAATGTCTGTTTATGTATAAATATAGGCTTAGCATATACATTAGGGCAGTACTTAAACCCCAGCTATTTGTCGCATTCTACACTAACCACTGCAAGCTAAGAAAGCACTTATACTATATATATAACATGGACATGAGCTTTTTGTGAAAATTGCCGGTTCTGCGACAGGGAGCCTGAAAATCCAGAACTCCTGCTAATTGATTTCTTTGCAGTCTGCAGACGCAGGTTAAATCCATGTTTCCAAGTAGCGATCACATCGTCGTACTAGAACTTTGCAGTTTATTGAAATTTATCAATATATATGTTGGGCTAAGTGGATCGTTGTGACATAGGAGAGGGCACAATAGACCTTAGGCCGCGATGCAATCCTCATCTTTTTATCTTGTCTTATCTTAAAACCCACATCAATCATTATTTCTCTCTCACGCGCTCATTTGGTGTAATAACGTGACAGGTGGTCTTAAAGGCTCGTATCAGTTAAATAATAATACTTGTAATAAGGAATAATTTTTTATTTTATCAAAATTCGACTTTGTTATTGATTGCAATTTCTATCGAAGGCGAAACACTGATAACTATATACAATATAAATATACTTCGATACCATTTTTATTTAAGTCCTTGAATGTAAACCTTTTTTATTTAACGAGGTATTTTCAAGAAATTTTAAATAGATTTTTGTCCAAGACAAGACTAAAATCTCCAAATACAGTTATAAAAGGTATTATAGCTTCGGTGCAGCCGAATTTTTTGTAATGTAAACGTCGCTGAAGACTATATACAGAGAATACACCGAGCGTAGTAGTATTTCGACTTAATTTTACCATCACTATTTTAATCGTGCCAACAAAAAAACATACCAAAATTTTATGAGCAATAAGTCTAGTGTCAGCTGATTTTAACAAATGCAATTTACGGACATCAGGCATAATTTTCCGGATTTTTTTTTGTTGATCCAAGTAAGGGCAATTTTTTCAATAGCCTTTTATTGACAGATTACGTGTGAGTCGTGAAGTTGTCATGTTATTTTTGTTCAATATTGTTTGGCATTTCATCATGGAAAACTTGCAAGAGATAACGTTTACAAACCGTTCAACTTTATTCGAAAATTTACGATCTGTAAAGAATACGATAACGCGCGCTTCGCTCAACTTCTTGTCAACATAATCGTCTTACTGAGCGCACCATTGGATAATATTCGACCGAATAGACCATGAACTGAAGCCGCTCGACCTTCCCAAGCGACATCGCTTCGCTTTATCAGCTCTTGAAAAGTTCCAAGAAGATACAACGTTTTCGAGCCAAATGTTTTTCAGCGATGAAGCCCATTTTTGGCTCAATGGTTATATGAACAACAAAATTGTCGGAAAAGCCCTGTATATCGAAAAAATATGTGGAAAAGTTATATTAAAGAAATTGATGTGACGTAGTTTTCTTATAACGGTGCATAATGGTGCTTAGAAATCGAGGTGAAAACTCTAAAAGAGATAGTCTTCATAATAAATAAATAAATGCCTAGAGAATGTTTTTCTGAATAATAATCATTCCCCATTAAATGGCAAGTTTGTGTGTTATTTCTTAAGCATATGAGCTCACTTTATAAATCGACTTAGATAAAAAATCGCTTTTAATTGTATGGAGTATAAATTAAAACTGAGTTTAAAATTTTAAAATTGGAGCGATTCGAGTTTTTACACTGTAAAGTATTTAGACCTTTTGTGTAATAACTTCGATAATCCTTTTTGATACCTTCTTAGGTATTTATATTTGAAAAGTATATATACTTATTTTAAAAGAGTTCTTCCTACATTAAACCAACACCTTAATGTACTCTGTAACACGCTAGTCTACAAATGAAAACTAAAACACGGGAATCTGTAGGCATTTTGTTGTTATTTTCAATGTTTGTTTTTGCTGATCTCATCACGACTGACATTTCAAAGAAATTTCGCTCAAAGCTGATGGTTTACGTCGATTTTCACTCCTTTTTAAATGACATTTATGTCTGTTTCAATACAAAAACAACACCAGCGTCAATGGGTTGAATTTCGCAAAAGACGACGAACGACGATTGCCAACTCACACAACTATTCGAATGCATCTCTGGTTTCGATTGACACTTGCAGATTAGTGAAGTGTTGAGTGCCCATTCGCAAATTTTTCCAGTTAATTGCAATATTGACATTCAATACACAACCATTCACAATACATATATACATACCATATTTATGCGTGAAGTGCATATTTATTTGCAAATTTTGTTTTTCTTATTTGTTCTCTTCGTTTTTCAGAAAAATTATCGCTCCTATTTACTTGTGGGGAGTGTAGCCTTTAGGATTATGGTCAAGTGTTCTTTCGAACATCTGTACCATGATTTGCATTTATGGCGTGAACGAAGGCACATTTTTAAGATTTTCTTATTTTCGTATTTTCATTTGATTTAACTTTTTGGTTCTTTGACTTTTCAAAATTATAATCGCATCTTCCGGTTCTTAAGTGGTTCGGCAAATATTATATTATTTCTTAAAGCGAATTTGCTTGTGTTAAGCAAAAGATCGATGGATACACCTTCGAAAACAAACAATCAAGCAATTTAAGATATCGTGTGTTCCTTCCTTTCGTTTCGTTGCGATGGCGCATTATCATCGTGCAAAATCCATGAATTGTTCTTCTAAAAAAAAAATGCATGATACATCAAGCCACGAATATAGAAAAAACAGTGAGCATCACTTTGATTTTTGAGCGGCTTTGGTGTAGTTTTTTTGGTTTCGGCTCGTTTTTTCTCTCCATTCCGATGATTGTTGACTTGTTTGCCTGTCAAACTCATAAACCCATGTCTCATCGGTATTTATAATGCTCTCCATGAATAAGGGATTGGAATTCGCACAATCAAGCATGTCCAAAGAGACCTGTTTACGGTACTCTTTTTGAAAAAATTCAGCTTCATCGGGACGTGTCGTGGAAGAACGCGTTTCATATCCAATGTATTCACCAAAATCATTTGAACGGACCCGTGAGAGATATCGAGCTCTCTTTCCATCTCTTTAACATTTTCTTGACGATTTTCAAGCACCATATCCTTCACTTTTTTCATATTTTCATCAGTTGAAGAGATCGAAAGTGGGTCAAAACGAGAATCATATTCAACGATCTCTCGACCGTCTTTGAAGGCTTTGTACCGCACGTTAAAATGCTGTTACAAATTTATTCACTTAGCATTTAATATTGTTTGCGAATAAACAAATTTCCAATATATTCTGATAAGAAAATGAAAAGGGTTTATAGATTTTATAACAGATATGTATTTTTTGCAACCGACGATATCGGATCACTATAGTATATAGCTTTCAAACGATCAAATACAACTCCTTGTTTAAAAACTTTTTATTTGACGAGATATCTTCACGATATTTGGAATGGATTATTAACCAAGAAAAGTATACAATCTCCAAAGAAATTGTTCAGATCGGATTATAATATTTTATGCAGAAAAAACCCTTCCTGAGTACCAATGCGGATTTAAGTCCGGAAGGTCAGCTGTATACCAAATATATAAAACCAACATTCGACCAGTTTTGTGCTTCGGATCAGAATCATGGAATCAGAAGAATTCCTAAGAAAATTCCTTAGAGCAATAAAAGATATTGCCATCTTTAAATCGTTTTAAGTCAATAATATTTTTTATGAATACAATGAAAACTCCGCTCTCCAAGTACACCGAATAAGTAAAAATATACTGAAGGTTCTGTGATCTATAGTTCCCACGACGAAATCTATGTATTCACCGGAATATCAATGGTTGAAATAGGAACAAGAGCGGGCTTCTTCTGTAGTAATCCATATGTACTTCTAAATAAATGACTACAATTCAGTCTTTCTATCTGAAATTGTTGGCAGAACAGAAGACGCTCCAATCAGCACGTCAATTGACTTTGTAGTGGATAGCCATGTGACAACTTACGGAGAGCCTAGAATAAGCGTTAGTGCGCAGGAAAGCATTGACTACGCTCTCAGTGGGTAACTCGGCTATCCAGTCATATAAGAATTTATGGAAAACGAAAAGACGACGTGTTGGACCGTTGTGGAACAGTTAGGAATACAATTACCCTAAGCTTCAAGGGTTACTGTAGACTCTAAACAAACACCTAAAGTCTTGGAACACTGGTAATACAGAGAAAATGTACAGCTACATTACAGGGGTCATCTTTTTCCTCTTTTCTGGTGTAGACACCGCTTACACGGTTATAGCCGATTTAACAATAGCGCGCCAGTCGTTTCTTCTTTTCCCTGTTTGGCGCCAATTCGAGATACTAAGTGCAGCCAGGGGCCCACCTGATCTCGCCAATGCAGTGGAGGTCTTTTTCTTCTTCTGCTTCTACCGGCGGGTACTAAATAGAAAACATTCAAGCTGGAGTGTTTTCATCCATTCGGACGACATGACCTAGCCAGAGTAGCCGCTGCCATATTCGCCGTTGCCAATGCGCAAAGGACCATAAATCTTCCAGAAAACTTTTCTCTCGAACACTCTTATGGCCGACTCATCAGATGATGGTATTATCCATGCCGCCACACCATAAAGCAGGACGGGAATGATGAGGGAATTGTGGAGTTTTGTCTTTGGTCTTAGGAAGAGAACTTTATTTTTCAATTACCTACTCATTCCAAAGTAGCACCTATTGGCAAGAGTGATTCTGCGTTGGATTTTAAGGCTGATATTATGATTTTATAGTTATTACTGTCAATAACGACGTACGAGCCAAGTCGCGAATGCGATGACTGTTCACTTGATAAGAGGAGATATTTCGATATTTGGGCAGAGCATACTTAGATTCCAATTTTCGGACATGCTTGCAAAGAAGCTGATGCATGCATCTTATCAGTTCTTCGCCGTCGGATTTAAATAGTTCGGCCGGTAATCCATCATCCAGCTGTTCCAATGATTTCGCTTGCAGCTTTACATAAGGAGACCTGAATCGAAGCGGTATTGTATGCATCGACTTTAGAGTTTACATATCTCCATTGGAAAAAGTCAAACTGTGTGATATTACACGATCTTGGTGGCCAATCGACCCACCCAAAACCTGAAATTACCTCCTAATTGAAGTGCTCTCTCTATAAATCTATTAAATGATGCGATGTGTGGGAAGTGGCAACGTTTTGTTGAAGTTTATAAAGTCTTCATCAAAGATCTGTCTTTGTTATTTCGGTTGAATGCAAACCGTTGGCTGGCTACGTACGTACTACGATGTAGTTAAGAGGTTAAGAAATGTACATGTGAAGGGTATTATAGCTTCGGTGCAGCCGAAGTTACCTTTATTTTCTTGTTTTTAATTAGAAAAAATTATCAACTCAGAGTCTGCTTTTGAGCCTTTTACCTCCAACTAATTGTCAGATAATAACAAGTCACCTTTACCAATTAGTGGAAGAAACTCGGTCAATCATCTACCAGAGGTTATATATTAACGGACTTATGCAAATGTGCTCACAAAATCAACGACTTTAAGGAACTTCCAGTCAATAACAGGAAGCGAAGAACCGTTTCGCGCATTTCCGGTAAAACGAACTAATTCACATGACAATGGAAAAGACTTTTAAAAGGCAAATCAGCTTACAGAAAAAAATGAGCAACACCTCTCGTAGCCATAAAATAAAAAGCCAAACAATAAATATAAAAAAATCTATATATCAAATAGACCAACAACATGGCTTGTGAGCCCATAAAATAACATCAACAGGAAGCTACTAAGAAATCATGTCAAGATGAGGTGAAATCTCAAATGTAAACGGATCCCAGGAAATGAACTATTAGAGAGGAGCCAAAGAGGCAGCAAAAAAAAAAAAACGAGGAACGCGATTGCTCAATACTCGTCCGCGACGAACTAACCGTCAGACATTGACAACAATAATAATGAGCAACAAGCTAAAAGGCATGTTTGTATGTATGTGTAAGTGAATGCATTCAGCGCGATATTCATATTCGAATATATAAAAGATAAGCAATCTGATATGCGCAAATCATGTGAATTCACGTTGCCGATGATGCCGCCCTGAATTACGTAAAAATGGGGCGGCAGACACTCGCACACACACACAGAGGCGCGTATAGTGAGTGCCATTGTTCGCCGACGAGGCAAGAAGTTGAACAACTTTTGTCGAAAGAGAGTGACACAGACACACACAGAACGCGCGGCGCACATTCCCATAGTTGTTGCACGTGCAGAATTCCTCTACGCTACTGGATTGTAGTCGCGTTGGATCCTCTTGCTCACTCAAATTCTACTTTATTCATTTTGTGCCGAAAGATTGACTGACAAGCCGACAGACACACGGGACACACCTTCCGAAGAAGGAACGCCGAAATTTCGCTGCCAACGTGATATTCCCGATTGTGAAGTGTCCTTCTCCATTTACAGTCTATTCAAATGTAGGCTTTGTACGAATTCGTGTCCGTATGTGGGGCGTTTGTGTGCGACTGCGCGCACGAACAAGTGATGAAGTCGCTGCTTCCATTTTTTGGGGCAATTTGCTTTTGCATTTGCCGTGAAAATATTGTTTAATTTTTTTGCATTTTTCGTAATTTTTGCTTTTTTGCTTTTCAATATTGTTTCGTACCTAGAATACATTCAGCTCAATGCTACTTGTTTTGAATTCGCGTTGGAACACTTAAGTGCCACTTGAACAGTACCTGTGTCCTTTCGGAATCCTTGCTAGTGATGGAGAAATGAATTCAATCTCTGATTATTTTGAGCCGTCCTACGACCATGAAATGTTATTTGGCAAAGACAAATTTTATATTACAGAGTGTGAATGAAGCGTATTCATATTGATTTATTTCCCTGCAATAATGAAATCTTGAAACTGAACACTAAACCTTTAGTTTATGTCACTGTATCCAGTCAGTATGCAGTCTAGTTATGATTAAATTCTAGAATCTAAATCATAGGTAGGAAGATTTGTGTCAGCAAAAAGTTAAATAGACCAGAAAAAAAATTTTTTTTAAATATTTCGAAACTCGGTTGTTCTTAGACTAAAGAAAAAAATGTTAACTTCGCTTGCACCGAAGCTAACTTCTTCTTCTTTTTTGGCGTTGACATCGATTACGCGGTTATAGCCGAGTTTACAACAGCGTGCCAATCGTTTCTTCCTCTACGCTGTTTGGCGCCAATTGAAGATTTCAAGTGTACCCAATTCCTTCCCCAAAACTCGTAACGCCGACTCGTCAGATGTTGTCCTCGTCCATTACTCTGCACATATAGCAGGACGGGAATGATGAGTGACTTGTAGAGTTTGGTCTTTGTTCATCGAGAGAGGACTTTACTTCTCAATTGCCTACACAGTCCGAATTGCACCTGTTGGAAAGATTTATTTTGCGTTGGATTTCGAGGCTGACGTTGTTGTTGGTGTTAATGCTGGTTCCAAGATAGACAAAATTATCTACGACTTCGAAGTTATGACTGTCAACAGTGATGTGGGCGCCAATTCGCGAATGCGACGATGCACTTTTGTAGAAGATTGTACCTTCTCTATTCAGCTCGCATTATTTTCTCCAGGAGTAGATTAAAGAAATTGCACGATAGGGAGTCGCCTTGTCTGAAACCTCGTTTAGTATCGAACTTCTCGGCGAGGTCCTTCCGGATCCTGACGGAGCTTTTGATGTTGCTCAAAGTTAGTTTGCACAGCCGTATTTGGCGCTAGCTCCATTCACAAATACAAACGATTGCTTGCAAGCTATATAATATATATCATCGTTACCTTGAACTATAACACATGCCAAATTTAGTGAAGATATCTCATCACTGAAAGAGCTTTCCATACAAGCACTTGATTCTAATCGATATCCTGTTCAGGGTACAACACAATCTTAGCCTTTCCCTATTGAAAAAATCATACTTTTTGTTTGAGGTGTTGAGTTACTATTCTAATGATAATGACTTGTGCTTATGCTGACTATACAAGAATACCCGAAAATGGTAATTCAATTGCTCTAACATGGCGATGAATAACAATAAGGGGAGGTTCTGATAAACCATTCATCTACTTCGGATTCTACGCGGAATAACTCTTTTCAGAGAGTAGTACAGCGGATAAAAAAATATGCAGCAAGTGTTATTTACAAAAATTCATTATAAACGGTATAAGATATTGTTCGCATTCTCCTATGGCGTTCATAGAACTATTTAGGGAAATGTTTAGACATTTTGCTTTACATTTCATTATTTTCAAAGAATTCACTTGTGTGATTAGCTCATGTAATTCCTGTTATCTTTTAAATAAAATTAAATCATGCCTAAGCAAAAGAAGCTTTCCTTGTCACAAAAAGTAATTATTATTTCGTTGGCTGATCAAAAAATGTTATAGTTGTCCGCTTTTTCACTATCACTGTTAAGTAAATATTAGAAGAGAATTTTGAAAATTTAGTAGCACACAAATAAATAAACCTATACCGCAAAACAAAAAACTGAATCATAGATTGTATGCCAAACATATCCATATTCGATTCGGCCGAATCCGAAAAATGATTGATGTGTATTAAATTTCATTCGGACATTTCAAAAACTGGAGAACCCATTTTCATAATCTCTAAAGGATAAACTTTGTCTTATATATCTTTGGTTTAAAATCGGTTTTAGGCTCATAATTTCTCAAGCAAAGTTTTCAGAATGATCTGTATGATACTTTCCACATACTACTATGAGCAAAAAATAGTAAGACTTTGTTCATAATTTCAAAAATTCTTAATTTAGCCTGCAAAATCTATGTCGGTGCCTTCAAAGTAATCCCCTTTGGTCCAAATACATATATGCAATCCTGGAAACAGTTTTTTCAATCCGGAATAATCGGAGCGATTCACGCTTAATGTCTTCAATTGACTCAAAACGGTTTCCACGAAGCGGTCGTTAGGGTGTGATGCATAGCCAAAACACACACGGAGCTAGATCAGACGAATACGTTGATTGCGGCACTATATCGGTTGAAAATTTGGCGAAAAACTCACGAAGAATCAATGCAGTATGCGACGTGTATTATCGTGGTGCAAAAACCAAGAGTTGTCGGTCCATAATTCCGACCTCTTTTTACGAATAGCTTCGCGCAAACGATGCATAACACTCAAATGGTATTCCTTGTAGACAGTTGGTACAGTTGGAAGGAATTCGCAGTACACCACACCTCGATAATCGAAGAAAACTGTCAACATTACATTTATTTTTGACCGACTTTGAAGTGGTTTTTTCCGCTTCGCCTCGCCTTTGCTAAGATATTCGGCCGATTGATATTTTTCCCGATCGTAAGCATAGATTCATGACTCATCGCCAGTAAAAATATATTTCATGACATCTTGGTAGTTGGAAAGCATTGTTTCACAGACGTTAACGCGACGCTATTTTTCGAAAAAATTTAGTGCTTCTGGAACCAATCGTGCTTTCAATTTTCTTGGGCCCAAATGATCTTTCAAAATGGTTTTCACTGTTCCTTCTGATATTCCAACCATGCCAGTAAGATTTCTGACTGTCGGTCAGCGCGTTCTCGACCCTCTCTGAATAATTTGTACTAATCAAAAACACTTGCTCGCGACAAACTATTATCAGCGAAGCTATTTCCAACACTCTGGACATTTTGGTACCACAAATTTGATTCCGCACGCTAAATTTATTGAAAGCTCTTTTCGAGGAGTAAGTGAGCTAGTACTAGTATTTCGCTGAAAAACAACTTTTCAAATTACTGAAAGCTATACTTAGCCAGAGTGGTAAGAAACATAAGTAGCAAGTTTCTTTCGCATTTTGTTTGCCGAATGATTGGACAGAACGCATGAAAATTAAATGAATATGAAGGTAAAGCATTTTAATTTCCTACTGGACAAACGCAACAAATTCTCTGCTGCAGATTTAGCTGGCAGTACATCCGTCACATTGATGCACACAATATAACTTAAGGACTTTTGTATGCCTTTTGCTTCGTTTTCCGCTTTAAAGTTGAATTTGGAATGCAAAAAAATATTCAAGCCGGTCTTATTTCATTTGATTTTTGCAAAGTATTTTGCTTAACAATACACAATACTTACTCCAACAAACATTTGCAAAGGCACTGAAATGAGCTGCTCGATGACAGCTCGTCTTTGTTCGCTGCCTTTTTGCCTTTACACGAAACAAAAGCGCATTCGGCTCAAATATCCGTCGTGCCCTTTTGTTTTGGGCTCATTCTCAGTTCACACCTAGTATTACGACATCTTAGATTATATATACATATATACATATATAGTATGTACGTATATAGGAAATAACATTCCAAATAGAAATGCATTAGAAATTGATTTCTCTACGCGATAGCAATATTACGACATTCTATTCCCAACTAGCTTCTGCTGACTGTTGACGCTATCCTGCAGAATCTATTATTCTCTTCACTTCCTTTGCAGGTTAATTTGTGTTATCTACGGAATTAGCCGAGAGATTTTACACCTACTCTCTTGCATCTTACAAATGCTTAGTTTCATGTTTTTACAAAATATTTAGGCTTCTGCTTTTAGGCGATAGCGATCTTTCTTCTAGCGTTGCGTTAAAATTTTAAAAGGTAATCTGGGGAGTCTGGGATGCTGTTGACACTAGAAGCATATTCGTATCTTGGTGTACTTTATCTCAAAAGTGATTTCCTTCTTTAGTAAAATTTATACAAAGGTGTAAATTTGTCGCAACCTTATTGCCACTGCTAATTGAAACATAGTGGCAAGATTCACACAATCTTTTCAGCCATTATGTAAATGATACACGTCAGTGAGATTTTTTTGTTTTGTTTCTTTGAGTTGACCTGCCACTGAGCTTAAAACCCTCCTGCAATTGTGGACTACACTCGAATTAATCCTTAGCGTCGACAAGACCAGCAATGTCGGCTGGCTCTCCATGGCCTTAGTTGCTTTCTTTATTCAATATAAACACCACAGGTCTTCTCAATGCCTGGTACATCCACTTGGAAGATGCCGGCCGAGTTTGGTTGACGGTTGATAGAGAGGGAGAGATACCAACATCATTATGACCCTCGGTCGATTTAGACTAAGAGTAGAACGAAACACTCCCGTGACATGATTCTCAACTTAACTATCTATAAGATACTTATGTATACTTAATCACCATTGGTTCCACCGAATACAGCTCATATATTCACATAAAATAGTGTATACTGGTCACAGGCGATACTACTTCGACTTTTTAAATATTTTAGAAAGTATTGAGTTAAAGTGGAAACTTCAAAATAATTCTAGCAAAAAGTGCATTTCAAAGTGAATGCGATGATAGAGGGTGACGCTGAAATTTTAGAAGTTGGCTTTCGGTTTGGATCAGATAGATCAAATAAATTCCATTCATATGAACATTGATCGGAATGAAAACCTTCAGTATATAAATAAACTCAACTAAAACGATCCCTACTTAGTAAAAACATTTTCACTCAAAACTCCACTCAACACCGAACATGCGTGATTGAGTGTGGGTGAGTAGCTATGTGCAGATCATTTCATTTCTAACTATTCGCCGCTAGATGTCGCTAACAACTTCGTTGCATACATTCAGGCAGTCACACTGATTGATCGTGCT
The DNA here is from genome assembly GCF_024586455.1 of Bactrocera neohumeralis. Lineage (NCBI taxonomy): Eukaryota > Metazoa > Arthropoda > Insecta > Diptera > Tephritidae > Bactrocera > Bactrocera neohumeralis. The sequence continues at coordinate 62,728,103 of NC_065919.1, forward strand.
GCAGATTTTCCATTCAATTAGTATTTTTATTCATACATAAATATATTCATGTATATATTAGGCTTGATATGAGAATTACATAAATTTAAAAATCTGAAACTGACCACAAATTTTTAACTCGATTGACTTGGTGGCAGTTTTAGTGTGCTGGACCGCTGCCAGCAAAATCTCATACAGAAAACCCTTAGAGCGATTACTGTGACTCGCTGTTCTCTGCATAACGGGATAGTTAAGAACCACTTCAACGAATGCACTAGAAAAGTTACTTAATCTACAACCAATCGATAGTGCAGGGAAAATCTCTGCAGCAAAATAAGCTGTAAGATTTGCGGCGTTAGGCGAATTTTCCACAAGAACCTTCGGACATAGCCCAATACACAGAGAGCTGGTGGATAAAGTACACCATATACTCTCACGCTTTATCTGGGATAGAATTTGAAGTTACATTAAAAGAGAGCTAGCAGGAACATGTGACTCGTCAGCGGAACTTGCAACATATGCACTGACGGATGAAAAATGGCTGATAGAGTGGACTCTGCAATCTATTACTTACGCCTTCAAACTTCCGGAATATCTTCGAGGCGGAAGTCTTTGCGGTTAGAAAAGCTGCTAAGATAGCTAACAACCCAGGAAGTAGCAAAAAAAAAAGATAAGTAAATACGTCAATACGCAAGCGGAAATTAAGGCAATAATCTTACATCGTATTAAGTCAGAGAATGCTCTTAGAAATACGGAGGCAGTAGATGTAGTGCCTGCCGGAAGACGGTTGCATATTTACAAGGTTTTGTTTGTGATACATTCCGGAAAACAAAAAAGCTGATGCGTTTATCAAAACTGACATCCTTTTGAATACCTTACCAGCACAGAAAATACGCAAGCTGCAAAACGTTACAAAATGAAAATTTCGAAAAGGCTAACAGACGGTTCGGGGTAAGATGGAATGTCTTAAAGATGTGCAGGATTGCCAAGATCATGTTCAAGGTCCCCAAAGAAAAACACGCATACTTTCTACCCCCTTGGTTTCAAAAAATTTCAGATCGGTTGTTGGCCTAGTGACAGATCACAACTTACTGGCATTACATGTCGGATGAGCATTAGTAACGATGACACATGCAGAAAGCACAGGAAAGTAAGCATGAGAGAGACGTTGGAACAACTCCTCTGTTTACTGTGTTCATGGTATTAGATGAAGTGACAAAATTATATATCAAGTGTTTCATAAATTTCATGAAAATCGTTGTTGTCTTGTATGACGAATATTTTAGCTCGAATTAAACTGAATCACCATTTTACATTACAAAGTACCAGTAGGTAATTGCATACGGCGTCACCACAGCCAGAATAATGTAACGTAACCATTTATTTAGACACGAGCTTTCATATATGTCCTTAAGGTATTTGTTGAAGTAACAATCAGGAGCGGTGGTCCTCTCGTTTGTGCCCATTCCCAGGCGTTCTTTCGGTCTAAGTCTGTTCACTATGAAATGGCAAACCGAACTGAATATAAAACATATAACAGCTGTTAATAAAAACAACAATGTCAGCCTCGAAATCCAATGCAGGATAACTCTTGCCAACAGGTGCTACTTCGGACGGAATAAGCAATTGAGAAGTAAAGTCCACTCTCGACGAACAAAGATCAAACCCTATAAGTCGCTAATCATCTCCGACCTGTTTTATTGTACAGAGGTATGAACTATGACAATATCTGATGAGTCGACGTAAGTTAGGGAGAAAGGTTCTGCGGAAGATTAATGGTCCTTCGCGTATTGGCAATATCGCAATAGATGGAACCATGAGCTGTATGAGATATAAGTTAAGAGACTACGGCTACGCTGGTTAAGTCATGGCGCGCTGTTGTAAAGTCGACTATAACCGCGTAATCGGTGTCTACACTAATAAAGAAGAAGAAGAATAGCTGTTAAAAACTGCACTTAGAGGGCTAATCTAAGTATAACGAAATTTTTCAAAGTAGTGTAAAGAGTGTAGTAAAAATCAATGTACTCCAGTTATGAATACATACATTTTTATTCAATTTTTTTTTTATTTTAAATCCGAATTACAATATTTTGCAATCTAAAATCATTATTTAAACATTTTAGAGTAGCAATATAAGAACAATAAGATTGTTCCACCTGTCAAGCGGCACTCTTCACATTCACATTCGTACCTTTTACCTTTGGCAGCGGAGTATAGGTATGCCCAGATTCCCATATAAATTATACATGCACTTCACCAATATCTTTGCATCGCCGGTCATCAATCATTTCTGCATGTCGGAGAGGATAATAAATACATATTTCAGTGCTTTCGTACACAAGGGACCATTGTTGTCTCCCAACCGATTCCTGATGTCTTTATTAAATCGGATGAATATGCACGTTTAGGTATTCAAAAGATGAAACCACCGCCATAAATTAAGTGAAATGAAAGGCCACCAAATTCAATAGCCCAAAAGCGGTCTTACATGTTGAGAGGCGTAAAAGTTTTTATACAAAGTTGCGTCGCTCCGACGTGTGTGCTAAATTTAGAACAAGCATTTATTAATAAATTAAAGGCAACAGTAAATACACAAACAAGCGGCGAGGTGGCTATTAAATCCGCAGGACACTGACAGCGACAACAATAACTACAATAAACAACAAATGAGCACTCATTCACTTATTTAATTACAAGTAAAGTGGTTTCGCTGCCGGTAGGGCGCTACCGCCTGTGGACTGTCGTCGTCCCGTGACGTGCTGCCACAGTCTGCCAGCCTGCGCATGCGTGCAATCAAAGCTTTCAGGCCACAGCATGCCAACGCGCAATGGCAAAAAAGCGAGCACTGCAAATATGTATAAGAATGGCATGAAGATGTGGTAAAAAAACGAAGTGAAAGCAAAATACAAATTTCAGCGCTTACGAAAAGTGGCAAAGGCAGGAAATAAATAACTAAAATATCGCTGAGCAATCACAATTAACGGCACACAGTTAATTCTTTACCTTTCTTACGAGCGCCCATACGCTTGATTGTGTGTGTGCTTGTAGCACAGTGGCAGCAATTTGCCGGCGAACCGTTGGGGAAGACGAAGTTCTTTGGCATAACGGCGATTCGCTTGGCCCGTCATTAATTGTTGTCAACTTGGGGTAAAATAATAACAGGACGGTCAGCGCATAATCTGCTTCGCTCCTGAAGTTTGAGTGACAGTGGCAGCTGAGCGCAAAAATTACGTCGACATTTCGACACACATCAATCTGTCAGCGCTGCCAACGCAAGGATCGGACAACGGTTGGCGGCGGCAAGTAAAGCTGACTAGTCGACATAAAGTCTTTGTTGTTACAGTTTTTGCTTTAAGCTGACTGCTGGCTGGAATGCCGCAATCAACTGCGTCATACTCCATGCTTACTTTCCAATGACTGAGCATACAAACAAACTTATATAGGAGAGGAATGAAAAATTTATTTATTTCAATAAGAAAAACCCAGTTTTTTTAATCTCCTCTTAGCTTGATAATTTTCACTCAGTAATTCTACAAAAGCTTTAACCCGTATGAAAAATACGCTTCCGGAGGTCTTTAAAGAAGGCAGTGATCAAATTGAAAGGTGAATTTGGTTTATACTTCGCTTGTTTTTCGAATCGGTAAATTTTTTTCTGTAAGTTGGTACTACTGTTAGTGACATCTATGCCAAATCACGTCAAAATATTCATTAGTATTTGAGATACGCGTCGTTTGGCTCTAAAAGTGCATTCTTGGATTTTTACTATGACTGAACTTATTGAACAAAAAAGTGCGGTAATGCATCATCTCATACTGCATTGGTTATTCGTTATCATTTCGCCACATTTTCAATCAATATGATCACAGTAGTATACAACGATATCACTTAATGCTATTCCACATATCCGTGGACATAGCCCGTAGAAGCATTGATGCGAAAGTTGCTATCAGACTACGGGAAATTGGACACATTGAGGGTCCCAGAGGGCAAAGTTTCGAAAGCATGTGTCACTTCGACTGCATCCCTGATAATTTGGACTATTATGACATGCAGCCTACTACTAGTAGCATTTTTTCGCGCACATACCTTCAAGAGGTAGATGGGTGAAGCGGAAACGCTGAAGAAAAGACACATTGAGCTTTTCCACGGAAGAATCGAAGCTCGAAGGAAGTTCGGAAGGGAAGTCTCCCGTCTGGGCTCTCAATTAACTCTTGCTTCATTCTGCAAGACCACTATAGTGTATTTCAAGCAGAAGTGGTAGCCATCAAGGAAGCAGCAGATGTTCTTCTATGAAGTGTGTCATCTTTTAGGGAGGTATGTATCCATTTCTATAGCAGAGCTGCTATACAGTACTTGAACTCTCTCCCAGTGAGCTCAAAGCTAGTCAAGGAGTGCACGACTTCACTAGCAGTAACATCACGCTACATTTAAACTAAACTTGTCTTGATACTTCGCCTCAACGGGCTTGTAAAAGTTACAATTAGGGAGATGACATCTTGACCTTTTCTTCTGTCAAGTATTCACCTGAATAAGATTGAAGAAAATTGAGAATGGCAACCGAAATCCATACTTTTTACGAACCCCTCAAAATTGGCTGGAAGTGATATTAGTGGCATTAATAAATTTGTGGAAAGCCGATATGCGACGGTCTTTTTGATCCATATCTAACAATTGTGGACATCACAGTGGACAGGCGTCTGTAGTGGGACTTATCGTGGTCATACGAAAAATCAGCCTAACCTAACTTAAACTAGGATCGTTTTTTCGGCAATTCTACGTCGCATTAGCCTCAAAGTTCGGTATAGTAGAGCTTGTTCCAGGTAGTAGATATAGATTACTCTTGGAAAAAACGGTGAATATCATCTTTCTGGCCTATAGGATAGTATTCCCTATCTTCGGAACAGGTTCTCAAGAGTGGATCCATTTTTCAGCGACATGGGTTTCGGTCTCTTCGACTAAACAACTCAACACTTACGTCAAGCATCAGTGTTTAACACAACTGTGAAGTGGTATCTTAATAGAGCTTGTTGTCTGAAGTGAGTCATCGCACCAAATTTTCATTTCATTTGAGCTATCTCGTATAGCTTCAATCGGTTATCTGCCAATACGCGTTCGTGAACTTTTATTATTTTATACTCCGTGGCAGCCATTTTCGGGGCAGCTGGGTGTGTGGCACGTTAAAACCCATCGTGCGACCTGGTTGAAACCCGTTAAACCCCATTATAATTGTCATCAAAGAAAAAAGTCACCGTATACAGCATTCAAACGTTGATTTCACTGCGTGATTTCCCTTCCAAAAGCATTAAATGAGTGACCGATTGATATTTTTATTTCTTTTATTTTTCGAAAATTCGAGAACACGTCCTCTTCCACAAGAATACAAGAAAAACAAAAACTAACTAACGAAACGACGAGTCCGATTCGGCTGAAGTTTTGATAGTAAGCGCCCACGAGTTTCTTCCGTTCTTTTGAGATAGTGGCGGTATCAGCCGACTTGGCTAAGTCGTTATCGAACCACCCGCGTATGTACATATCTAGTATAATACACATATATCTCGAAAGTAACAGCATTATTCTTTCCTCATCACATACACCACAAGCGCTCTTGCACTAAAGTTCGTTCGGATTCCTTTTACATCCACATACATGTACCCTAAACGCTTTCCGAATGACGCCAACCCAGCTTTACCTGTATGTAATTGCCTTACCAGCAGCTACGAAATGCTACGATTGCTGACGGACGGACTTCGTTCAGCTTGTGTCTGAATTTTCCACTGCGCTGTGTGTAATGTAAGACAAAAGACCGTTAAAAAGAACTAAAAATAAATCAAATCAAAAATAGTATATTGTATACTTAAATTCGCCCGAGTTGCTGTGGAACGGAGAAGCCAATGGCTTTTGGAGTGTTGTTGCGTCAAGGAATTTCGAGTACAAAACTAAGAAGGCGTAGCGCTTAGCCCACTCAAACGGACAGTCACATTCACTTTGGCGCAGCAGCAAAGTAGCGACATGAAGAAGCCACAACCCACCGTTGCAATCGAAAGAAGAATTCAAAGCTTCAGAATGTAATGAATTTGCAGTATTTATTGTTTAATTCGAAAGCTACATTTTGGGTATTGAGTCAATAAATGCACATACAGAAGTGCTGTGGAATGCGCAAGTGGCATAATTGTATGTACATATGCAAGTATGTAGACAGATGCACCCATTGTAGAACGGTTTCTAGATGTACATATTTTTAAGTCGATTTTTTTTTTAAATACATATTTATAAATATTTTCTTTAAGAAATAATTTAATCAGCGAATTCCTCAAATATCCTATATGAACAAATAAAGAGCCGCAAAACCAGCAGACAACTTCTCTCGAAAATTCCACTTCATAGTTTTTATATATATTACTCTTATATCTACATAGTTATTAAAATGAGAAAAGTATAAATATTCTTATTGAGTTAAAGGGGTTTATGCGTTCAACCTAATTTTATGACATACCTTCCCGGATAACCGATTTGGTATGATTTTATAACACAATCATTCAAGAGAATGAAAATCATAATATCGGATAATGAAGGAATGGGAACTGATTTAATTTTTTTTTTGGCCTTGAAGCACATTTTAACTCTTAGTTAGTCTATCCACTTCTTGTTATTATGATGTTTCCCATATGGGCCAACATACATATATGATAAATAGCGTTTTCCAATAAAAGTGATATGATTTCTTTAAAAACAAACACACTATTTGTTAAGCAATTTAAAATGTATTTTATTTAGTGTGAAGTATAATCATTACAATTAAGTTCTAAATATAACATCATTAAAATGGCCTCCACGACTTTTTTGCAGCAACGAATTCTATGAACCCAATTTTCGAGTACTTTTTCCACTAAATCAATTACAATGTCATGAATAGCAGATTCAATATTGACTTCTAAAATTAGAAGTGACTGTCTTTTATTACTAAGGACCACTGATTTCAAATAACCCAACAAGAGGTAGTCTAATGATGTGAAACCAAAACTTCTTGGAGGCTATTCAAGGTCATAATTTCTTGAAATAATCGAATCTATAAAGTTTTCTCGCAATAATACGGTTGTTGCACGTGCTGTGGCAGGTAGCCCCGTCTTGTTGGAACCAGATGTTGTCAAGATTAACTTCTTCTGATTGCAGCCATAAAAAGTTGGTTATCATCGATCTATAGCGATCTATATCTCTATAGATAGTAACGGAGTCACCAGCTTCATTTCTAAAGAAGTACGAATGGATGATCCTGTAAGACCAAAAAACGCACCCCACTGTCAATTGAGATGAATGTAATGGTTGTTCATTAATAATTTATGGATTTTCTTCGCACCAGAATAGATTGTTTGGTTTATTTACCGCACCACTCAGATGTAAGTGAGCCTCAGCGGAGAGTATGATTGATTTTCTTAAACCACGACGTTTATGCTGGTCAATAGCTTCAGTTCAGTTCAGATAACAATTTTATACAAAAATTAGCCCAAATTCTTTCTTAAAACTCGCCAGTTTGTGGTTTGAGACAGTCTCAATTCTTAAGAACGTCTTGGAATTGGGGTCTTCAGCAACACCGCCTGAACAGCAGCAATATTTTCATTACTTCGAGCGGTTATTTCTCTTATTGACACTTGAACATTATGTAAAGAAAATGTTCGTGTTAATATACAATTGGAGTACGATTATTTTGCTAATAAAATTGAGAAATTTGTAAACGTTTTTCTTTCGTATATATTTTCATAATGAAATTGTAAGCACTAATGAACACAACTTAGCACAAATAAAAACAACAGCTAGAAATCAACCAACCCTATTGGAAAAACCGGTAGAATCAACTTGAAGATCAGAGTTACAGGTATATTAGTTCATATTCAATACATAGGTTAGATTTGATGGCTGCTCCAAAGCAACTTGAAATGCTATATCCTTTATGATGCCATAAAAATAGAACTCATGCAACACTAATTGATAAGTCAGCAAAGCGCTTAGTCGCTGGCTAAGTTTCTGCGAAACCCAGCTATCCAGTAGAACACACGAGGAAAGGGATCACCGACTCGTTCTCATTCTACCGATAGTCGGGCTAAGTACCCTACTTTGTCAACTCATCAGCTGTACAGCCCTGCTATTCGATTGGATAATCACTTCTCTGAAAAAGGTTGCACTCCGGAGCAGTAAATCATCGCTATTTTATTGGCAGTAATCTCGGTTTTAATAACACTGCTATACTCAGAAAGTCTGAAACTGAAGTTGATAGAGAGTTTCTGTCAAAATGCAATACATAATTATACATTAATTGGACTGGGAAAGTTAAGGAACGACGATGACTATTTTAAGAGCAGAGGTGACACACATCGAGAAAACTAACTGGCTTAAAGTTTTGTTGACAATGAGCGCGCTTGACTTCGAGTTTCGAACAAGAAGAGAACATAATGTCAGTAGAAGGTGTATTTTTTCAATTTTTGAACTGATTCCAAAGTAAAATGTATCATTATAATAACTACATTACATTAACGTTTCTTCTTTCACTGAGGGACTAGCACATGAGGTTGATTATTTATATATGTCGGATACATACAAGGTGCGTACCAAAGTAAACAGAACTTAAAGAAAAAACAGAAAAAATGGAAATTTTTCGGAAAAATCAATTGATTTTATTCAAAATAGTCTCCTTCTGCTTCAATACAGCTTTTTGCACGATCCAAAAGCATGTCGAACGAGTGTTTTAGCTCGTTGGCCGGCATGGCCACCAGTATGCCGGTGCAAGCCTTTTGAATGGCCTCTATGTCTGCATAACGCTTTCCTTTCATGGGCAAATGCATTTCTCCGAAAAGGAAGAAGTCGCACGGTGCCATATCAGGTGAATACGGGTAGTGGTTAATGGTTAAAATGTGATTTCTGGTCAAATAATCGTCCTTTGAATTCTTGGATTCTGAGCAATTTTTGGTCGTCAGTCAATTTGTGCGGAACAAACCGTGCACACACCTTTCGTAAGCCCAAATGTACGGTCAAAATGCGATAAATCGATGTTTTGGAGATGTTCGATTCCATTTCAATGAATTTCAATGATGATTTCGGCTGATTTTTGACGAATTCACGCACAGTTTCGATGGAATTTCCGATGAACACGGATTTTGATTGGCACACATCTTGATCGTCATTTATGTAATCACGACCTTTGAAAACGGTGAAACCACTCGTGCATTCTGCTACGGGATAGGCAATCATCGCCATAAACTTATTTCGTCAATTGAAATGTTTCGGTAAAAGTCTTACCAATTTGAAAACAAAATTTAATCTTGGCTCTTTGTTCGAAGCTCATTTTCGCACCGATAACACAAACATACTGACGCTTAAAACGCAATAACTTCACTTCCAATAAATGAAATGTCAAGAAATTCTCACTGGACAATTGATAAAGATAGCAGATTCCACGCACCAGCCGACATATAGATGGCACCACCAGGAGGCGCTAGATTCAAAAAAGTCCTGTTTACTTTGGAACCCAGCTTGTACATTGCTTCAGAGTATTAAAAACTTCGTGACAAACTTAACAAACCCTCTTCAGGGTATAACGACACTTTCGCTTACAGAATTTCACGTATGTATGTATATACATAATTTAATATATAACGGAAAATATTACAAAACATAGCTGTAAAGCCTACTTTATAGTAATTGACACAATCTTCATTATCATTAATTTAAATTGTTTTAATATGTATGTACTCTTATAAAATCTATAAAAATCCCTTTGGAATTTGCGTCACATGTTAAGTGGAATAACTGTCTACATGCGCCGCCACACGTACAATCACTTCTGCTTCCGACATACAGCCTGCGGCAACAAGTGTTTACTAGTCTATAATTAGAATAACTAATTTATATCACTCACAAGTGATTAATAACACCCTTTAATGCATTAACAGGAAAAACGGCATGTTAACATGTGGCAGGACAACAAAATATACACACACATACACATACCTTCAAAGGCGCTTTAATGCGAATATGCGAGTGCGCATGCGAACGGCAATAATTAACACGGGTCGATCGTATCTAAGAAGTTTCGCACTTCGCTGAGAATGCGGAAACAGGCACGCAACGCACCGCAACTGAACGCCGTCAATCAGCTGGGCAACACTTGATCCGCCGCGGCGAGCAGGCTCGTAAATCGTCGTCAGCACCGCATTGTTTCCTGCACTAAATAACTAGAGGATGCAACAATCGTAAATACCGCAAGTCACCAACGCCATTCGGTTGGGTGACAAATGCCAGCGCTAGTGCATTGTCACCGCTCGCTGTGCGCCCATCGCCTGCCGCGCGTTGATATGTGGTTTGGCCTGTTGGACAGTTGTTGTAATTTAAGTGGCGCGTTTAGAGTTTCGCCAGTGATACTGCATCAAAGCGTCACACAGTCAACGAGTCATAAAAGTTGTTTCCATTCGTGGGCAATAAAATTTAATCTAGGCACGAAGGATTACTTACACCGCACTCCAGCGCCTGTGTGTTGTACATACACACACAAATTTATGGTAGATATGTAGAAAGGCTGAGGGCATCCTTCTTTTGTTGCAATCGCTTTGAGATTTTTGCGCTGCCATTATCGCTGCACTGATCTGCTTATACTGTTACATTTATTACAAACCTATATAAGTACATATATAAATACACTTGGTTTGATCAACAGATCGATCAACATTGCTGGCTGCCGGCTCTTAGCGTTGCATCTGCAACATTTTCAGCCAATTAAGACAACGGTGCACAAAGCTGGTGTTAAAAGCGTTGCTATTATTGTTGTTGTTACTGTTGATACTGAAACAGTTACGGCCGCTATAGCGGTATTGCTGTTCGGCCCTAACAAATCTCGCATATTCTGTATGCTGTTCCAAAGCAGAATGCTTTATTGTTATTCTTATTGAGATGGCAGGAGAAACAAAAGAAGGAACAGCGGCGGCAAAAGCTTGAAGAATCGTGAAGGTCGCTGAACGGCCTTGCATGGCTGTGGCCGCTGCGCGGTTTCCTGTGGTTCGCCGTCCGGCCAACTCGCTATTTGGCGTCGTGTTGTCGCATTTGATTCGCTGCTTCTGTAGTGTGTTTATTCCTTTTGCTATTGTTGTTCTTGCTTTTAATGTGCCATTAACGGGGAAATAAGAGCAGCAAATTATATTGCGCAAAAACTTTCCGCTTCTTAACCGCAAGGCAAGGCTGGCCCAGCCAGAGCTAGGCAGAGAAGCCTAAACAATATTTTACGCTGATGCATCGCCTGCGAATGTTAAGGCATTTTTGCTAATTTTAGACTCTTAAATGCGGTCATTAGTACTGTAGCACTTATGCCTATTCATTATAGTGCTGTAATTGATTGGCAATCGTTTAGGAATGAAATCAAATAAAAATATGTAGTAATGTAATTACAAACTCATTTTTTATAAAATAAAAGAAAACAAGTAAAGAAAGGCTAAGTCGGAGGGCTAAGAATTGGGATTGTATCGACCTGATTTTATCTATTTTTGCCAACACGACGTACTATTAACATGACACATACTTAAAAAAACTTCAGTGATCTTCACTAAGTACCTCACATACTATCACCAAACATATGAAGTAAAATCAACCGGATGTTCGCAAATTCGGATGCTAGTTAGATGGGGCTAGATCAACTTTTCGCCTAGTTTTATCCATTTTAAGCAAAAGGATACACTGTTCTGAGTAAAACAGCCTCTCTAATGTTCAGTAAGTAACTCACATATTGAACGATATTTGCGGTATAAAGCTACCCGGAAGTTCAAAATCCTGTGTATTAGGTATATAAGGGCTAAGGGAAGTATTTACCCGATTCTACCCATTTTTGACTTACAGACATACTATTTTCAAAGCAAGATTGTCCACGCGTGAGTCGTGTCAAGTTGTCACGTTATTTCTATTTTATCATGGAAAGACTTACGCCTGAACAACGTTTACAAATCGTTCAACTTTATTACGAAAATTCACGTTCTGTAAAGAATGTGTTTCGCGCTCTTCACTTAACTTATGAAGCCGCCTGACCTTTCCAAGCGACATCGTTTCACTCTATGGGCTCTTGAAAAGTTCAAAGAAGGTTCGATTTTGTTCAGCGATTAGGCATAATTTTGCCTAAATGGGTATTTAAACAAGCAAAATTGATACATTTGGGACAACCTGAAGGGATTCAAGACCTGCCATTTTATTCAGAAGAACAACGGTTTAATGTGGTTTGTTTGTGCGGTGAAATCATTCGTCCATATTTCTTCAAAAATGTTGTCGCTGAGAGCGTAATATTCAGTGGCGACCATTAACGCGCCATAAAAACCGACAATTTGATACCTGAAATTGAGTCTCGAGATCTCGGCGACATTTGGTTTCAACAAGACGGCGCCACTTCGTACACATTGCATCAATCCATGGATTTATTGAGAGAACATTTCGGAGAGCAGGTAAAGTGTGGCCACCAAGATAATGTGATATCACGCCGTCAGACTTTTTCAGGAAATGTAAATTCTAAAGTCTATGCGGAAAACCCCGCTTCGATTCATGCCTTGAAACAAAACATAACGAGTGTCATTCGCCAGCTACCAGTCAAAATACTCGAACGAGTCATCGAAAATCGGACTCAACGGATGGACCATCAAAAATTAATGCCAAAGGATCTTCTTTCGAATTATAATAAACATTACCCATAAAATTTGAAGTTCTGTGCTTTTTCTTTCCCATATACTACTGCTTATAATAGTTTTCGTTATTTCAACAAGTTTTGTGCCGAATATGTCGGTCAGTGAGTATTATTTAAAATGTTATTTCAAAATATCTTCTCGAGAGTAGCTGCGTAATGTCAAAATTACTGCAATAAATCTCTCCCTTTCTCTGTACTCAATATACACCGTAAAATAATTTCGACAATGTACCAAGAATATGTCAAATGTATTGTAATTTATTCGTAATTTCAACAAATTGTGGATGCTTAATTCTTTCAAAACATTTTTTAAAATAAAGCTTTACCAGCACCTGAAGGAATCGCTCGGGCTTTGATAAGGCGGATATGTTGTTGACACGTTCCGAAGGTATTGTGCAGATTTTAGATTCTGAAGAACCTGGGTTCAAAATCAGTTAAAGGTTAGTATAAAAAGGCCATCGTCCTTTGTTCGCCAAATGCGAGCTTCCAAACGAATTTCGGCAAAATTCATACTTAGTAACAAACTTTTATTAAAAATAGAAGAATACTTTCAAAAGAAAGGAATTGAGTGTCATATGAATTGAAGGCTGAAGCCAAGAGACGTTGAATGCTTGAAGGCTACTAAAAATCGTATTTGTATCAGATTTTGACTAATTTTTCGAACCAAAGGATATATCTGAAACTGACATTAGCCGAGTCAAAAAATTTGAAGATAAGCTCAAAGCTCTTTGACGATTTGTAGGGATCTTAAGAACCAATATGAAGGAGTTTTCAGCTACCACAACGGACTGGCGTTTTAATCTGTCCAAGTGAGATGGAGGATCGACCTCTTAACCTAATCTAACCTATAACTGCTTATGGGCAATACTTTGAAGGATAGTACTTCATATGTTTTTCTTAAAGATGCATTGAAAAACCACACAAATATGAGAAAGCTAAATCTCTCGGAAGCCATTATATATTCTTTGAGAATATGAGAAATTATCACCAGAAAAATGATGAATGTCCCAATATCCACTAGCAATCACAACTGACTTCGCTCACTTCAACAAAATCAATTATAATTTTCCCTCTTTAATTGGAAACAGTAAGCAAGTCGTTATTTCAAATGGAGTTTTGCAACACACAATTTCATTTAGTAAAACCCAATAACAATTATTTTCATTTCACAGCTTTATTAACTGCACAATTTTCCAATTGTTATGTGCCAACTTAAAACAGTCTGCAAACGCCAAACGCTATGTACACAGCGTTTTAATTAAACACCAAACACCCAGCTAGTGAGTGAACAACAAATTAGCATAACGCAAGCTTAGCCAATACACATAATTCATTATTTGCAAATTAAATGTTGCCAATAAGCGACAAGTAAAGCAGCAACAAAGCTCAGCGAAAAAACCACACAAAGAGTCGTAAATTAAACCTTCACTTGGCACTTTTTGATCTGATCATTTAGACGATCGGCTTTCAATGAAAATAATTTATTTCTTATTACAAAATAGATGACGGTAAAGAGCGTATTTACAGCATTCATTTAACTAGTACATGCTACATAGTACATTATACTGTTATACATATAGGGGGAGGCGTGCTATTATATAGTATAGAGAACTCGAGTAGTTAGTGGTGTATAGTCTTCCGCTGGATACTTGAATTTCTAAGAAGAAATGATACTAAACAAATTTATAATGCATAACAACTGTTGATACACAAAGTCGGAGAGGGAACAGTGTGTGTCATTTGTTTAACCTCACTTTAACAGACATAAACATAAACAACGCTATTTTTAGACGAAGATATTCAATTATTATATTTAATGGTTACATGGGGTTTCTCGTTTAAAAAACAGCAGTTTTCAAAAATTTTTTTCTCATATAAAAAATGAAATATTTTATTAGATTTTTTTATTGTTACAAACACACACTATTAACAAAGAAATTCTGAAATGTTTACAAAAAAATAATTTAAAAAACATTTGCCCGCGTTAGCAGGTTAACTCCTTAGTAGTGCTGTAGAATTTAATTAGGTAATAATATATTTTTTTCTGAAACCCAAAATTTGGAACATGTTGAAAAGATCACTGAAGCTTATAACCAACCAACTTATGACTAACCAAAAAAAATATAACAAGCCAATGGAAAAGTATCCGTCCTAAATCCCAGTTTCTTCATCGACATGTGGATCGGATCGGATGAAACGTGTCATCATCATTTCACTCCAAGGTCAAAGCGACAGTCATCAAAGTGGAAAAACGCAACAGCATAGAATAGATTTTATTGACTGCTTTGAAATAGGAAGGGCCAACAGCAACAGGAACAATCAACGGCGATTATTATATAGCGTTATTGGATCGTTTGAATTACGAAACCGCCGAAAAATGGTCGCATTTGATGAACAAGTAAGTGCTGTTTCACCAAGACAATTCTCCGTGTCACAAGTCAGTGGTAATGATGGCAAAATACATGAATTGGGCTTCGAAATGCTTCCGCATCCGCCGTTTTCTCCAGATCTGGCCTGCGGCGACTATTTCCTGTTCTCAGGTCTCAAAAGAATTTTCGCTGCGAAAAAATTTCCGTCGAATGATGAGTTGATCGCCGAAACTGAGGCTTATTTTGAAGAAATGAACTAATCATACTACATAAATGGTATCGAAGAGATGGTGGGTCGCCATAATCAGTGCACAACCCTTGAAGGAAACTATGTTGATTAAAAAAAAAACGAATTTTGCCAAACGATGTGATTTACTATGGTAGGTCGAGAACTTTTCACCTGGCTTGTTATAATATGATATTGTGGTGATTAATTGAATGACAACTACGCCGAAGTACCAATTACAAGGGTTTGTGTCCAGTGATTGATAACGTTGTAGTTTTTAGTCTTCGCAAATATAATAAGTGAAACAACACTTTATCAAATTATGCCACAGTATTTCACATGGATGATTTTTGATCTGCCACCAAAAACTAAGCACAAGTGGTACATATTCTAGGCTACATATTTCGATAAAACGATCTCAATTCCTCGACTGACATAACATTTGCTGTTGTTGTAGCGGTAGAAAATATACCTCAATTAATTTGGTGGAGTGTTGCCGAGTTAACAGTTCTTGGCTGAATAAAAATCCGGATTCGTTCCATTACGTATACCGCACTGCCGTAAAAATGGGCTGACATACAAGATATTTAGCTTCGGTACGAAATATTAACAAAGTATGGTTTAGACTAGACCTTATTTAAAAGAATATGCTGATCCCCATCGCTACAGTTCCTTCTAACTTGTATTTATCGGTCAGCGTATGTATGGTATCTTAATAATTTTTTCTTTTAAGGAGAATTTCCGAAATTTTAATAAATTTGTGCTAAGTTCAAAACGCTTCGTAGATTTATAAAGATCTGGTGATCCACTTTTAAGAGTTTAACTGTACAAGCTAAATTTTTTCCTAACTGTTTTATTTGTGAAGCGTATTCCAGCTCGGTGTAACCGAAGTTCACGTTTTTTCTTGTTTTAATATATTTTGTGAATGAAAATAAATGATGGTACTTGACAGAGTTGTTCAGAACCGTGGTTGTAGAACTTCCGTGAGATCAATGATAACCGACCAAAGAAATCCTAAAAGGGGCTTCAAATATGTACAATCGATGTAGAAAAACTAAGTTTACCGCTCAACATAAGAACCTTACAAGCCAAGCCTGAATTTGTGCTTTCAATTTAACTGAAACCCGAAACTTTGTCTGTAGCTAGTATATGTATATTTTTTGAACTCTTTTTCAGGTAGCTTTACTGATTTCAAGGCGGTTTAACACTGTCGAAGTGAGCACCTTAATATGAAAAATCCAATTAGCCCATTAGTATAACCAAAGTATATGAAACACTCGAGATACAAACCTGATACCGAAATCACAATAATCATTATTATTTCAGCCTAATCATATGAGGTTGTACATACGTCGCGCAGTGTACCCAAGTACACAACAAATACCAAATAAGTAGATCACTTCCATCAATCGCTCTTACAAAGTAAGATAATGCAATGAAACCAATTTGATTGTTTTCGTTCGTTGTTTGTTTTATTTTGTAATTAATTATAATATTTCAACTCATTATTGACTTCATTGATTAAGACACAAATGATGGTAAATTATTATATTTTAAGTATATACAACAATATTTACATAATATCGCTCGGACATTTAGACTAATTTCGCAAACAATTGCTTATATATTTAAATAGTTCATATTGTGATATCTACTTTAGTGGCATAAGTTTTACAGTTATCGTATTTCCTTGAAATATTTCGAACTTCATGTTAACTAAATTACTTATATAATTAGAATTAGTACAAATAAATAAGTTATAAATTTGAGCATTTCGTGTTGGCTCTTAACAACAAGTTCGCTCGAGTTTTTATTTTTGTTGTAAACATTTGAGTTTTTCTTCGTTTATTTAAAAAGGAACAATTCAAGGTAGCATTTCATACCTTTTATAGGAAATATTGCGGCTGGCAATAAATGCTCGAATGTTTTGTCTTTATTTATTCAACTATTAAAATATATTTATATTATATTTAGATATATTTACATATTTAGTTATACTACTTTCGATATTTATTAACCGCTGCTCTTACATTTTTTTAATAATTATTTAACTTGTATTATGTAACTTTCATTTTTTCACATAATGGCCATCAATGTGTTAATTTTTATTATATACTGATTGCAAATTTAATAAACTTTTTTCATGAAAATCTATTTCATATCCCTTTAACTCAAAGCCATCGAATCTCGTAGCTATCTCAATACATTAGGATCGTTTCTGATTTTAGCTTCCCACAAATATTTGAACATTTCTATTGTTGAAAAAATATTTATAAAACTAGTTCAAATCTCTGAAACATTAAGTATATTAGCAAAGAAGGTTCCTACTGACCATATCATAGCATCATACAACGTTCATCCCAAAAATAACCGCACTTCATACTTAAATCATACAACGTTCAGCATTAACCAGTAAACAGCAAATTGCTTTCAAATTCACTTAACTTCGAATAAACTGTGAAGACTTGTTTCAAATTTTATATTTCTAACCAAATTTCGTGAGCGGAATCGTTGCAAATGTTAGAAACGGCTTTCGGTGATAATCATCAGGCTCTCGCAAGATTTAGGTGAATATTTTGGGTATGAATTGCGTTTTTGCTCGACTCTTCCCGATAAAGCTGAAATTTTTCAAAAAGTCTACCATAAACAGGTCTCTTTGGACATGCTTGATCATGTGAAATCTGATCCCACATTCATGGAGAGAATTATAACTGATGAATTATACCGAATGTGCGCCTAACTTAAAACAAACATCCAAATATTCAAAAGACAAAAAAATAAAAAAACAATCATTCTTAAGATTGTTGATTTTTTTTTCGGTTGCTCATCTATGTTTTTCGGTTTTTTGCCGACTTCGCATTATTTATTGTGTGGCTTTTTTTAGGATAGAAGTGAACTGTCAGATTTACCATTTCCTCGCCATTTGTTTAATTGCGGCAGGTCGTGTCAAAGCAACCCTTTTTGATGCATATTAGTTGGGTAAGGTATCGAATGCCGAACGACTGGTTATGCGAGTGATCTTTTGTTTAATGCTCTGAGAACAAAACAACGTATCATCACAAAAATCTAAATGGAGTTTTTTATTGCTTACGATTCACTACATCATATTACATATATGTTGCATTACATTTTAGCTTCCGCTGTCAGATATAAACAATATATAATCAATCTATAAGCATTTTAACCAAAACTCAAATTTTGTTTCAATGTGAGTGGTTTCTATTAAATCGTTTTTCCTTCGCCTCTCAACTTATTTGAAGTGATGTTACGTTATTTTGCATTTTAGGTGGTGCCTCAGTTGTTAAATAATTTAAGCGCCTGATAATAGAATCGAATTTTTATGAATATTATTTATTAAGGGTTTTACGATAATGGCAAAATATCGGTCGTTGTTATGATTATAAATTGAAAAACCTGACATCGGGTAAGCTATTACACAATTCCAAGTCGCTGTACTCATGAAAATAATACTCATACGCTGCTGATGCCAGTGCCGGAATCACTGGGTTAGGTCAGTAATACCTGTATGTGTTAAGTATAGCCACATTTCGATTGATTTATTAATGCAAATGAAAGCGTAGTGATTTCATATAACTAAAAATATGTAGTAACATTTATTTACTACTGATATGTATTTATGTAAAATTTATTTACCGCTGATATATGTTCATATCTTTTGCTTTCCAATTTTTGTCTAAATAAATTTGTTCGCCTAAAGTTTCTTCAAAGCATGTTTCTGTCGAAGGAAACACGTTCATCTGATAAAACTTACAAGTTAAGATTTTGTCTCTAAATAATCTCGTTTAACACTAAACAATTGTCTAACGCTTAAATTAATGCTAAATCAAACAATTATTGCTACATATAAATAATTATTAGCTTGCATCGTGGACACTGTTGGTCCGTATAGAAAAAAATATCGACTTGTTGCAATTACTTATGAGTATTGAAGTTAGACATACAAACAAACTTGTGTAGCTAATACTAAGCAGTTGTATATTTTATATGATTTGTAGATATATATATATATATATATTTAAGAATAAAACACTTTTGCTAAATTACAAATACGAATAGTTTTTTAACTGCTGTCTTGTTGTTGTTTTTCTTTCTTTTTTTGTTTTTTGTATGTTTTATTTTGCTACGGAAATTTATGGCAAGTTGTTTTCATCTGCAATAAATCACTAAACATGAGTTAACTAAAACGAAGACTAAACTCTAGCAACTACACGCGCATACATACAAGCATATGTACGCTGGTAAGTGCTGTGTGTAGAAGAAAAAATTAAAATAAATATTAAAAAAAAGTATACAAAAAACTATAATAAATTAAATACATAAGCGATTGCAATCAATGCGCCATATTGACATTTTATCAGCTATGAAAAAATATAAAAAATGAGCGCTATTTACGAATATCTGCTAACTAAATACGAGAGTGCATACATACTAACGCAGTATGCGCTTATAAACGTATAGTATATGTATTTGTGCCTAAGTATGCTAGTTGTATACGCTTAAGATGCTTTCTATGTATTAGTGTATTCCTTCCTAGTTAAACTACCTACAGTACGACTTGGATCACATATTTTTCAGCTTGTCTAATGGGTCTTAAACAAAAGTACAAAATACGAAAATAAAATTGCAAATAATAAAAAAATGTAAAAAAAATAAAATTATAAAATTATAAAATAAGGAATAACTCACAAGGAATAGACAAGAAATACTTTGCGCTTAACGACTGCGAATAGGCGCGCATAGCTGTCATAGCGTCGGCGTTTAACAGCCAGCATACTGCATGTTAAGCCAGCTTTAGGTCACGCAAAACGTAGCCGTTGGTGCAACGCGCCAGGCGTTCAGTATATGTATTTTGATGACCACACAACCCGCGCGTCAGCAACTCACTACCCCCGCGAGAGATGTGCTGGCAGACGCATGCGCTGATTTGTGCGTCTGCGCGCATGAGCCACACATTGCCGTCCATCGCTTTACGTTTTACGCACCACCAAACACCTTATAACCGAGCATGCACTTATGCCACTATATGCCGTACGCAATGACAGCGCTATGCCACCACCATCACCTTACGCTGTCCATTTGACTACTTGAGCTTAAGAAATGTCAACAACGCCTTTTGTATCAGACTGCGATTGATGGTCGAATCGGCGGTGTAACGTACGCCACGTAAATTACCATCATTATGGTCCACCACACCGTACTCGCCAACAATGAAACCGTCGTCGGTCTTCTCCTCCACGCGATACTTGCGATAGTTGCGTCCCTCGACCACATACGCCACCTTGGCATCGTCGTCGTCGCCGCCCTCGCCGGTTTTACTGCCATCCCCAGCAATGCCATCGTCATCGCTGCCGCCATCCAAACCACCAACCTGCGCCACATTATCATCATAGTTGTTGTCTATATTGGCATTTGTGTTGGCGTTGCCGTGGTAGTGATGTTGTTGTTGGTGCTGTTGTTGTTGATGGTGTATCGCACCGCGACTGGGGAATTTCGTGGTGCGCAGTGCAAATGATGGTCTGGCCGTTGTAGTTACCGCCGCATTGCCTTGTATACCGTGGGCTCGTCCGTTTGTCATAACACTTACGGACTCTTCAATTTCGTAATTTTGCTCTGGGGTCGGCGTATACAAGCCGCCGCTGCTGTCGTCGTTGTCGTTATTGTCGTCGTCGCCATTGTAGCTGCGCTCTGTTGTCGCCGTTGATGGGGCTAATGGTTGGTTGTATTTGGAAACACACTTGACTAGATCTGCAGATTTCAGTAATGCAATGAAAGAAAGAAGAAGAGAAGAATTGATACAATAACAGTAAATTATTAGCGTTGCATTACAAATAGCTATAAATATGTCAAAAAATATTATGTGCATCCTAAAGTATTGAATATCCAGGTGTTCAATCGGCGTTTCGACTAAAATTGCTCGAAGGAATGCCAAAAAAATACGTATAATACCTCGAACCGAGAAATTTCCCTAAAAAAATCCTATAGCATTAATTTATTCCTCAGTGAACTTCAAAGTGTAAGTAAATGCATGCGAATTTTAGAAAACCAGAGAGCTTCTCATCTTATCTGAGGTTATAGAAGTGGAGAAAACTGCCTAAGTAGTTTATGGGTTAAACTGCACGTTTCTGTCACATTGGTTAAAAGTTTCCCTTTTACTATATTATTTAGTTTACGAAAGTTCTTGTATTTTGGTGAAAGTTTAGGTTGAACATTCTCTAGATGAGCGATTTGGCTTCAAAGACAAAGGACATCCTGTGCGGACAAAAAGTTAAAAGAGGAAGAACTAAAAGCATTACCCTACAAAGATTGCTCCCAAATACAAGAAGAGCTTGCCTAATCTTGGAAAGCCACTCTAGCAGACATTTGAAATCGTTGGATACATTCTAAAGCAAGGAAATTAGATGTCAAAGGAATTGAAGCCAAGAGACGTTGAAGGAAGATTTTGCATGGCGGAAATGCTGCTTGAACGCTTCTAAAATGTAATTTTGCAACGAATTGTGACTGGTGCTGAAAACGGATCCATTATACCCTATACGCAACAAAGCATATGTGAAACCTGACCAACTCGCAAACTCAACGGCAAAGACGAATATACCTTACGCTAATGTAATGCACTGGATTTGAAGGAATCAGAAGTGCCATCGGCAGCAACTCATCAAATTAAAGGCAACGGTTGCAGAAAAATGCCTGGAACTTGGGACTAGATACGAAGCCAGAATTTTTCGTCATAACGACAACCGGCCTTACATGCAAGACCATTTAAAAGCTATTTCGTAAACAACGGCTGGGAAGTTCTGTCTCACCCTCCGTTTAGTCCAGACCCCTTCCGACTATCATTTGTTCCGGTTGTTGTAGGACGCCTTCACAAAAGTTTTGCATAAATAAGGTTAATGTGTTAGGCCAAGAAGCCACGCATAGATATTTACAGCGTTGTCTTGCCAATAGGACAAGTGCCTTTGTCTGGTGCCTTGCTCTAAATATTTCCTGTAGTCTTCTCAATCTGGCCCTCACAAAAGAATAAGACACAAATATTGACTGGATTCGCTCTAGGCCATCAAGCCGGCACATTTGTTTTGGAACGGCATCCACAAAACGCTCGAGATGAATTACACTTTGAATAATATTACTCTATATATTTTTCTTAAGTAAAACGCAAATCAATGGGTCTTCCTGAATTGGTCAAAGTAAGCCTAGAAACCGTAGTTTAAAGTTCTGTTTTGGCTAGCTTGCGAATCCTTTGAAAGCATTTATTAGCCCATGACTAAATATTATTATTAAGAAGAAATATTTTTATTAGGACCAATATACCGAGCATATCTTGTAGAAGAATTTTTAATACGATGTGGTGACAAGTCCAAAACCTTTCTCAAGTTATTCTACCTTTAACGTTTTATCAATTGGAGTTGCGAATCGAACAAATAGCCTTTATAAATCAAATGAACTGGCACAATTAAAAATACGGTTTAAGAAGGACCCGACCGAACATAAAGCTCATCTCTCTTACTTTTGAAGGAGATGAGGAAAAATCGCAGCCATCTGTATTCGATTTACATAAACCGGGAAGTGTGGTGACCAATTTATCTTAAAAATTCTGACACGCCAACCAATGGCGATTAATAGCATGACGATCATCATTACAGTCACACACTTAACGACAATAAAGAGACCAAAAGCTCTAAAAGTATTAAAACTGAATTTTCACAATACGTCATTAACCACAACAACAAACAACCCAACCAAAAGCGCTCTACGACCGAAGTACCCGTAGATATTGACATACTTGTTTACATAAAAAACCGCCTAACATAAAGCAAAATCATTCGGTACCACTTTGTCGGCAACTAACTACTCGTACTTAACTCACCTCGATTAGGCAATCCTTTGGCATTTTGATTAGAATGTTGGTCCGACAATGACGAATACTGACGTTGCTGCTGCTGCTGCTGTTGCAAAGCTGATTGAGACAACGACGCCGAAAAGGCGGACTCCAAGCATTGGCGTTGCCGGGGCGATGAGTAGGTAACAGCCGCCGGTGGACTGTGCGAGAAGTCGGGATCCAAGAGATGTTGCGGTGATTGCGGCGCATTCAATAAATCATACGGCAATTTATCCAAGTTGAAGAGTACCCGACGTGGTTGCGATTGTGCCGCATGTGACTGTGATAGTGACTGCGATTGAGCAGGTTGCGCGGCTGTGTCGGCGTTAGACTGACTGTTGGCTTGAGTATGCGCGAGTACATGCACCGAACTATGTGAATCATGTGCACTATGCGAACTATGCGCACCGTGACTGTGACTATGGCTATGCGCATGCGAGTGGAAACGTGTGTGATGCGTGTGGTGTTGCTGTTGATGCTGGTTAGTGGATATTGACGATATTGTGACTGGTGGGTGTTCATCTGAAAGCTGTGGGGGCGCTGTTGTTGAGGTTTGCGCCTCACCGAAAGCGATGCGTGACACAATGGCGGGTCGGCGTGAGGGCATATAACGCCCAGGGCGTGTAGTCGTGGTTGAGGTTGTAGTTGTGCTGCTTGTAGAGCTTGACGTAGACGGTGAAGCCGTTACGGCAGCACCAGCGGCGCTTGGCGACCAATAAGTTTTCGCCGGTTCACCATAGACTTTGGCAGGCTGTGAGTATACCTTCGCTGGTTCGGAGTAAAACTTAGATGGTTGACCATATACTTTAGCGGGTTCGGAATAAAACTTCTCGGGCTCGCCATAAACTTTAGACGGCTCAGAATATACCTTAGCTGGTTCGGAGTAAAACTTCGACGGTTCGCTGTACATTTTCGATGGCACCGAATAAAACTTCGCCGGCTCTGAATTGTGCGCCAATTGTGCACGTTGTAAGGGTTTTAAACTCTCGCTTACATTGCGCTGCGCTTCGGCCAAAATACCCGAGTGCCGCCACGCATGCAAATCTTCCACATTCTGTGACAACGAACTATACGATATTGAGCGGGACTGCGGGCCATGTCCTTCCTTGGTATTGTGATAGATCACCGTTTGGAAGGGCAACAATTTCTCATCCATATCAGCGTTGGCGGCATCAACGTGCGCCACCGCTGCGGACGTGTCGCGCATAACAGCAACGCTCATGTCATCAGCACCGCTAATTTGCGTGTTGACATGTGAGCGCGCTGCATTTGTCAGGCTGTGATTTATGGGCGCGGACGTGCCATTACGTTTGTTCGCGCCACTCTGATATGCAGCTGGTGCGTTCACAGTAGCGGTGCGTGTGGAAGCGGACTGCGTCAGTGGCGCTGCCAATACGTTTTGTATATTGGTCGAAGCGCTATTCTCCGAGTCGACCACATCCAGGTTGGCAGCCATTTTAACGGCACGTCCACTCACGGCATGTGGCGTGTGCAGAGAGCGTGGACTATTAGCGCGTGCTGCATGCGGTGCGCCGCGCAATTTTTGTGGCGACATTGTCAACGGTTCGGCTTCCTCAATGGAGAATTCACTTTTGTGTGAGCGATTCACAAAGTCATCCATCGTTGAGGTAGCCGCCGATGCAGTTATCGGCGCAGTTGGCGCTGTTGTGGTCGCTGTTGCCGTCATGGCGGACATGTTGTCAGCGCTCTGGTTCTTGTCAGCGCTGTTGTCATGTGGTGTTTGCTTGTGCGGCTGTCGCATGTTGTCTGTGTGTGGCATTGACGCACGTGTCTCGGTGAATATATTGCTCTGTTTTGACATATCTGTGTCAGCTATGTGATATTGATTGTTTGTTGTTGTGCGACTTTGGCCACCACGTTTGCTCGATGATGACACGCTCACCGCCACTACCTTGACTTCGTCGCTAGGATTTGCTTCAACATGCATGTGCACTTGTTCCGTCGCTGTTGGCTTTGATGTCTGTTTACTGTGTGTTTGTGTTATTTCTTTTTTTAGATCAATGTCACGCGCCACTGCATCCACAATGGCGTCATTGTCGTCGTATTCTTCGAGGAACACAATTTTACTGCCTGATGTCACCAACTTCACCACTTGTTTGCCCTCCTCGCTCGCTCGCGTTGTCTTCGCCGTCGTCGTCGCTGTCGCTTCGTTCTGCACATTACGACTCTTATAACCAAGACTACGCGCCGCCGCGCCTCTATTACCCAAATCACTTGACTGCGTGGTGGCATCGCCTGTCGATTGGTAATGATCGGCGCGCGTCACTCGCCTTTCGCCAGCAGCCCCTCTGCCGCTGCTGCTGCTGCTGTCGCTACGTGCCTGCAGTCCGCGCACCACTCGTTCGTTGGCATCGTCGTGCTCACCGCTGTGCAGTTCGCGCTGCGATTCATCACGTTCGAAAAGCAACTTGAGAAACTCATTGCCCGCTATAAGATCGACTGTTGGTGCTGCGCTGGCGGGCCGCGTGTCGATCGTCGGTGCTCGCGCCAACATCTGTGAATTGAAGTAAAGAAATTAAAAATTAATTGGCATCACTTTAGTGTTATGGTATGTCATTTGTTTTCTTGCATTTTTACAATGTTTGTATTTCAACAGAATTACGGCATTTTTGCTGAGTATGTATTGCCGGTGGTTTTGGTGTCAGTCGAGTCATACTCTTTTAGCACCGATCTTGTGAGAAATTCGTTTTAAGCACATGTTTATGATAATTAGATGGCTATAACACTTGTTGCAACGGCAGCGCACATTCATTTTTCTTAGTCAACAAGTATGTAATTGAGCTCCCATTACCCATTTCCATTTACCTGCGTACTACAAGTGTGACAGTCAGACAAGTGTGGAACGCAAGATATTCATATGCGAAACGATTGCAAGGTGGGACTGCGAACAATAATATGTTCGAAATAAATTGTGGTCAATGAGTAAGAAACGTGTCTCATTTATAAAAGTAATTTGAATGGAATAAGAGTGAACATTATTCTACTTTCTAGTTTGTCTGTAAATTTATTTACAGGTCATATTTTAAATAAATAAAAATATAAACAATAGCTTCAAATTAATTACTTAAAAATTTCTATAACATTAAACTTTGACCACTACTATGCCTAAGGTTTAATGCTGGCGAGTAGTAACACGGGTATATGAAGGGAAAATGAAAAGGCGCATCAGGAAGTACTAAAATAAAACTTTAATGGAGTACTTGTAGTATAATTCGATTTACGGTAAAAGTGCGAGTGAAGTAAATTTCAGTTTCGAAAATAAGAGTTTTCACTTACAATCACCTCAAAAACTTGGGTAATATTCTATGAATAAAGATTAGGTGAATTTTTTTTTATAAAATTTAATTTCTGTATTTATTCTTCAAACTTAAATTTATATTCTTCCAAGTTCTTCCCATTCGATAAAACGCAATTTCCGGTGTTCGAAACAACCGGAAAGGTATTTTTACTGTATAACCTTCAAAACCTTCTTCTACTCTGTTTTTATCTTCACAATCTTGTCAGAATGGCGTCAGCGGTCGAAATAGTCAGATGAATACGGTGTTGTGGAACGATATGAACTGAGTTGTTGGCTAAAAAGTAGCGAGAAAAAAATGAGGCAAGACTTGATGCATTATCGTGATGAAGGAACTCAGAGTGGTTCCCTCATGATTCTGACCGTTTCAGACGAATAGCTTGACGCAAACGATGCATAACTCTTAAATACTAATCTTTGTTGACAGTTTGGACCGGTGAGCATCACGACAATCGCCTCGCTTCACTTTTTAATGTTTAACTGGTTCAAAATTTTCATTTTGAAATGCGAGAGGGACACTACTATGGAATATATTTGCATTTCAAAAAACTATTATTTCGTTTTTTTTTTTTAATTTTTATTTGGAGTATATCAGAAAAGCCTTAAAGAGTTTGCATACCTTAGAGGAATAGCATTTAAATAATTTGCTTTTAATGCATGAAAAAAAGTATTTTAAAATAGTCTTCAGTAAAAGTAAGCCAGCGATGTTCTCAATGATTCCATTGCCTACAATTTTAGGAATACGGGAGTTTTCTCTCTAGCTCTACCAGGAGGAAATCTACCAAGAAGTGGCTGTTTTATCAGAAAGGAGCCACCACTATAAAATAAAAACTTTCAGCACAGCCGCGGACACTTAACGACTTTCACAGGCTATTTCCGTTAAGAAGGCAGAAAAGTACTTTTTCGTAATATATTTTTAGAAAAATCTGAAACGGTGAATATGTGGCTGATACCATGTTAATTTAGGCAAATAATTAAACACAAATCATTAATTAAGTTTTATTAATTCCAATAAGTCATGTCACTGCTGACTTGGGAAATTGCATAAAATACTTCGATCAAATTTTTTAACTGAAAAAAGAAAATCCAACATTGGCATCTTCAAGAACATTGACTATAAAAATGGGTCTTCGAAAATTTTCCTTTTATATGCGAAAATTATCAAATATTTTCTCTTTAAAAGTGGTCTAAATTTTTTTTATTTAACTCCATAGTCTATTTTAAATAGTTTTTATGCCTTTTAAAATAAAAGCTAGGTAGGTTTAATGATTTTTCTGTAATCTCTGAAGCTAATTTGAAACACATAGTTTCAAGAAAAAAGTAAAGTGTGGTGTTTAAGCGTAACCTGCTCAGCGCCAACTACTTTGAAGTAGCATAGCTTCCACAATTTTTAAACCCTCACTATAGTAAATGTAGCTTTCGTATAGCACTGCGAAAAGATGCTAAGCCTCGTGAAATTGCGCTATGAATATTATGGTAAGTTAAATAATAGGTTGTCAAAAATGTCTTGCGGTATGGTACATGCTATACCTTTTGGGAAAGCTCATTTCACGCGCTAAATCGTGTTTGATTGATTGCCATTTCTTTTAAGTCGTTCGTGAGTTATAGCGTCGCAAACATGGAGCAAAATAAAGAGAAAATACGGCATATTTTACAGTACTACTACGATAAAGGCAAAAATGCGTCTCAAGCCGCCAATAAAATTTGTGCAGTTTATGGACCCGATACAGTTTCCATTTCCACCGCACAACGATGGTTTCAACGTTTTCGTTCTGGTGTAGAGGTGGTCGAAGATGCGCCAAGAAGGCCTGTCGTCAAAAATTGCGATAAAATCGCTGAATTGGTCGAAAGAGACCGGCATAGTAGCAGCCGTAGCATCGGTCAAGAGCTGGGCATGAGTCATCAAAAATTCATTTCAATTTCAATAAAAAAAAAATTTAATAAAAATACCGCAAGACTTTTTTGGCAACCCATTATCTACCTAGTTATGTACATTGAATCCAGTGCAGTATATACTGCATAAAACCTGAGAACCAGAATAAAGCTTATATTTTACCCGCTTAAAATAACACATTTAACACCACTTTTGATCCGAACAGATTGTAATAGCACGCTTCTTAGACCACCTCTTAGATATCGTTGATAGCAATACTTGATTTCTTTCATTCAAACAGGGTCGAGAAATCTTAACAATAACAACAATAACTTGCAATTTTCTAAAGAAAAGGTTACTTGTGAAAAAAAGAGTGAGTGAGATCAATTTACATTCCTGATTATTATGATTACTGCAAGCTTTCTGATAATTGACAACTTATCTAACATTATTCCAACGATTTATCAGCCTCTTTAAGGAAATAGTTTTATTTTATTTCGAATTTTAGTTGTTACTTTCTATAAGCCAACAGCTCAAAGACTAAATACTTTTCGAAACCAAATGCTAAGTGCATTTATAAATATTTGTAAAATACAACAAATGGCGTTCTTATATTCTTGTAACATGTTGCTACAGAGTATAACAGTTTTGTTCACCTAACCTTACCTAAAACTCAGCGAGATAGATATAGGGTTATATGTATGTTTATACATATATATTAATGATAAGGATGACAATTTGAAATCCGGGTGGCTGCCTGTCTGCCTCTACTAACTTTTGTTCGTAGTATTCTTCTCATATTCCTATATCACTGCACTATATAACACAATTATTAATTCCCTTTCATTCTTTCACTTTCCAGTACACAAATCAGAAAAAAATTAATGTAACGATATGATAATAGTTAATAGATAAAATCGGGTCCATACTACTCCAATTCCTATATATTACATAGAATGGTTTTCGTTTTTTTAAAAATCGTATGCCGAATATGTTCTTTTTGTATGGTAAAAATAACCGGAAATTGCACTCTCTATAGATCCCTTTAATAGACTAAAATATTTATGGTTAAACTACATGATCACTTACCAAAATTTATTTTTTAAGTTAAATACTTAAGCTGACATTTGAAATAAAATTTAAACACAGGTGACAAATACCATTCAAACAAGGCGATTTAAACATTCCTTATGAGAACCTTTGTATTTGAAGAAGTCATCAAAATTCTGGATACTAAAATAACTTTGAGCAGTAACCAATATCAATGAGAAATTTTTTATGCCAATTATTCTACCCAATGAAGCCATTATTTTATTGCAAAAATATATTAACATTTTTAATGGTACAATAATTTTATTTATTAGAGTTCTTTTATTTAGTTCTTGCCGTTTATTTATATAAAGGTGTGTCTGCTTTTGAGTTTAATAATCATTGCTTAGAATAAAACCAAGGGCATTTATTCTTTTAGCGCTTGAATAATTTATAATTTGTTTAATAATCTTAATTCATATTTATTCAGGGGCGTTACTTTAATGGCAGCACAATTTTCAAGAGTGCAACTAAACTAATGTTAAAGAATAAGTGAAGACAACCCAAACGACCGTTTAGCTTAATTCGATTTGTATTACTTTTAACCCATATGGAATATATTTTAGGTCAAATGAGAGTGAAATAAGAGTGAACATGAAAATTATTTTCTTGGACTCTGCTACTAAAGAAAAGTATTCGTTTCATTTTAGCAACTTAATTGGAAAAGGATGGAGTCACAAGTATTACACTTTTGGAGAAGAAAAATGCTCTAGGGATCAGCAAAAAATATTACTCATCTTCAGTATTAAAATCTATATTTAATATTAATTTAAAAATCTATGCAAAAATTTCATTAATTCTTTACCAACATGCACTTTCCTAAACCCACAGTCATACACCTTTTATGGACAATATAATCTATAGCATTACAGATTTATTATCCACATACTTGTACATCACCGTGAAATTAAATATTTTCCAATATTTCCACTCTTCACAAAAATTCGCTCTGCATTTCCGGCATATTTATTGGCACTGAATCAATTATTCTGCTTCTACCATACATGCATACAGATAGTATATAAAAACGAGCGAATACAACGACTTTGTAGCTAAGGAACTTGTTATTCGCAACCACTGCGCCTAACCTTGAGTAATTGACGTCGAACACATTTTACCATATTAATGCAGTCAATTTTCCAGCTAATTTGACTATACACACACACACACACATTTGTACAAGTATGTGTGCTAAAATTAACCTCTGCTAGACAACACCCAAGTGTATGGCTCTAATTCAAGTTGATTGTTGACAAACGGTTCAAGTTACCAAATTACACTGGCACCAGAACAAAAGACTTAAGCAACGAACTTGCTAAACTGTGAACAACTAATGCCATTGACAGATCACTTTAAAACACATAAACTGACTAAAACGCTCCAGCATCAGCAAAATATTGTAGAAAATGTGTTCGCAATTTTTTATTGCGAAAATTTACATGAACAGTGAAAATTGACGGAAAACTAATGTGACCTTAGATGCCGTGCCGCAGCGTGCATATTCTTAGAATGTAAATGTATGAGAACTGCAAATCTGAGCGGGTATATAGTATATTGGCAGCAGTCAATCAATTGCAAGCGATAAGTAACTGGTTTCACAGGAAATCATTTCAACTCTTTTATTTATGAAATGCCAATTAAATTTATGTTTAGTTTAAGTTTTAATTAATTTATATAGTTATCGATTACATAGAGACAATTTCGTTTATAAATTTGCCATAAAAAATGTTAATATTTAAAGTTCAATGATTTTATTGAATTATTTGCTGTTTGTTGTGCGATTTTGCAACTCTCCAGAAGTTGAAAAGTTTTAATTAAAAAAGTGTTAAGAGTTTTGACACATTCAATACTTGATCATTTAACTTGTCAAAAGTTATCGGATAAAACCTGAAAAAGTTTAATCGCAAGCTCTAAGAATATGCTCAACTAAGTTAACTTCTGTCGCGTGATCGCCGGTACAAAAGTTTGAAACACTATTCTTTCTGAAATTCCTTCAATGGCTGCAATAGTGTTCTACTTTTTGTTTGATAGTGTGATTCTCAATACTTCAAATGTAATGAGGAAATCAGAAAATAGTTTTTAAGAGGTTAAATTCACTTGTGAATTTTAAAATTTTGCATATATTTTGAATATGTAATATGTGAAAATTCTCCGAAAATTTGAATTTCATCCAGCAAATAGTTTCGGATTTCGGAAAATTTTTTAGCTCCCAAAACTTTAACCACATTTTTCTTGGACCACTCTTTTCAAATCGGGTGAGAAGAATTTCTCCGAAACTGCTAAAACGGTCGACTCGAAATTTTTACACCAAACTTTCTATATATTTTTTTCCTAACGCTCGAAAGAATACAATTTTGATAATAATTTCGATTTTGTAAGCCACTCTGAAGTTTTGTCATAATAATTAATACTATGTGGATATCCGATAATTTTAAACAGAAAAATCTCCTTAATCAAGTATATTAAATTCTGAAACTGCGCATTTTTTTTTTAATTATTTGTTAAATCAAAGGCATGTTCGAAAAAATTCACAAAAATACGCGTTTTTTCTGGCTTGACAGCCTTTGATTAGCCATGCTTATGTACCAGTATAAAATGTGAAAATGAAATACTAATTTTGAATGGGAAAATAAAAAATTATTAAAAATATTGACCATTGCTCTTTATAAATATTAACCACCTTTCTGGCAATTTGTATTGACATGCCTTTGAAGCAAACCAATCGGACATCCAATCCGACTTCTCAATCGACTTTTGCGTAGGAATCGAAGTGTTGCCGAGTCAATCTGTTTCCTTTCGACGAAAACGAATGGTATTCGGAAGGTTCCAAGTCTGGTGAATAAGGCGAGTGGAGTAGCAGCTCCCAGCCAAGTACATTGATTGTATCCTGAACCTATATTGCTTGTTGTTCATGAGGCATTGTCATATAACAAAATAACTTTGCCGTGTCTTCTTATTCTGATCGTATTTCTATCAATGCATGGTTAAAGTTGATCTTTTGTTGTCTGTAGCAATTAGTATTAATAGCTTCGCCATGATATACCGCACTTTTCTGATCCCGCCAAACACAGATCATTGCCTTCTCAACGAATTAATCTGTTTGTGTAGTCGATGTTGATGTTTGTACCGATTTACCCCATGCATTTTTCGCTTAAGATTCTTAAAATAAATTCATTTTTCATCTATCTGAAATTGTTTGTTGTGCAGCATTTAACATGTATGCTTCTTGAGTCATAGTATCATCTTCATCCAATATTGTTCGCGTTCGGCGTCTTTATTTCTCACATCAAAATCATTACTTCTGAACCGTTGAATGCATCTTTTGCATGCTGCTTCTGATTGAGTATGAAAACAACATATTAATGCATTCCGCGAATCATCACTTTTCGGTACAAAATTTGATATTTTCCACACAATGAAAAAATATCCTGTTATTTGTTCAATGACTGTAAGGTTATTGAATATGTTTGACAGATGTTATGCCAACCAAACAAAAAAATTAAGTCACATTTGCAACTTGTGTTCTCCACCAAACCGTGCGATTTAACACCGCTGGGCTATATTTTGAAAGATTTTGTGATGTTGCTTGTCTATAGAGATAAGCTCCACGCAATTAACGTCCTGGAGAAGAATATTCGTTTCGTTATTGCTGACCTGCGATCGAAATTGCTGTAGAAAGTGGTCGAAAAAAGGGACTGTTGGCTGTTATTTATTCAGGGCAATTATCTACAAATTCGATTTAAGTAGCTCTGATTAAACATAAGGAAGTTAAGGCGCAAGTACTTTGTATTGATTGGAAAATGGATTCAATACCTTAAAATATTCTATATTTTTGGGTATATTTTTACTTTGTTAAATTCAGCTTTTCATAAATCATTCCGAATATGCATACATACATATATCCTTTTATGCAAAGAAACAAATATTTTTCTCAGCAATAAATCTAAAATCGATGAACACACCTTCATTAAATTTTCATTATTTGTAAGAAAAATATTTTTATGTTATTCCACCTCATAAGTAAACATAAACAACAAAAGTCAAACTAAAGAGGTGTTTCAAATGCAGTCATTAAAATTTGTACAGTCATACCTAATAATAACAAAGGTAGCTTTCGTCTCACTTACTAGACATAAAGTATTCGATTTTTCAAAATCAATTTAAATGAGCATTGGAATTAGTAATAATTTTTTAACTAATAATTTTATTTCAATTTGAATATCTGGTCATAATTTAATTATGCATAGCTTCCAAATTGATTACATTTAATTGAAGTTAAGTAATAATTGTATAGCAACAAAAAGCTTAGCCCAACGAATGGCTTCAGTTTGCGGTAGTTTAGGCGATTTGGCGCGGTTTCGTTTGGATAATAAGAACCCGATGGCTCAAGTGTTAAATGAGAAACTATTCGTTACAGTTGACAATTCCGCCGAGCAGGAACGTGCTAAGTGTTTGTGTTGTTATTGTATTTAAGTTTTTTTTTGATGTCGTTTGTGATTTGCCACAGTTCCTTAACATATTTGTGACATGAAGCGTTTTAGATGCTGGCGAACGCGGCACAAAACTTTTATATAGCTACATTTGATATAAATATATACATGTGTAAATATATGTATGCATATATGTATAAATAAATGTATGTACATATGTTGGGGTATGTGTTTGCTCGCATTGTATGTGACACCCAAGTGATGAATTGCATAAATTTCTTAAGCCAAAGGTAACCGTATATTTTTGGCATCGTTTTTTTAAGTTTCTTAAGATTTTTCTTTTATTTAAATTTCAATTAAAATATTTTTTTTTCATTTCGAATTTGTTTTTTGTATATCGCCACTAAAGCGGATTACGCAATAAAAGGAATGCTTTTGTTTATATTTCTTTTGTGCAGCCACTTGCTTGTTCTAAATACATGCCGTGCACTCACATACATACATACACACGTAGATTTATGTGCTTCGTTTTACTCAAATTACTTTTGTTGTTACAGTTGTTGGTTGTTTTGCGTGTAAGTTTGATTTGAAAGCGAGCAATTAAATACCTTTGAGTGATTTCGTGTCAATGTTAAATTCCAATTCACTAAAATAAAAGAATGTAAACGGCTTTTCAATACAGGCGCACAATAACAAAAACAAAAACTTACAGAAACACATCCAAACACACATATGTATATGTATGTATGTTCATAAGATCACATATGCATTTGCAAGTCAATGTACGCTTATGCAATTAAATTAGCTGTGTGTGCGTGCCGTGCCATTTTACAGTTCAATTATATGTAGCACTTCTGCTATTTTGTACTTTTATGGCAACGCCACCAATCGCAAGATACACTAACACACATTCATACTTACTATATATTTGTATAAAAATAAATGCACAAATGTATGAATGCTTTTGACTGCACTGTTAACACTCTACGCCTTGGCCACTTTGATACGTACAAGTATAATATTTGTCGTATTATGTACATTAGGGTGGGTGAAAAAAAATTAATATTTTTTTCGCTTCGTACTCTGAAAAACTGTCAACACTCTACGCCTTAGCCACTTTGAAACACATAACATTTTTTGTATCATGCACATTAGGGTGGGTGAAAAAAAAATAATATTTTTTTTCGCTTCGTACTCTGAAAAACTGTTAACACTCTACGCCTAGGCCACTTGGATACCTATAATATTTGCCGTATCATGTACATTAAGGTGGGTAAAAAAAAATAAATGTTTTTTTCACTTCGTACTCTGAAAAATTGTTAATACCTCTAAGAGGCCGATGTATGAGTTCTCTATTTGGATATATATAATATTTTTCGTATTATGTACATTATCATATTTCGGTGGGTAAAAAAAAAAATATTTTTTTTCACTTCGTACTCTGAAAAATTGATTGGTAGACACCTCTAAGAGAGGCTCTCGATGTATGAGATATCATTCTCTATTGTAAGGGAAGGAAAACCACCATTTAATGGTTTTCTATTTTTTTTAAATGTTCTTATTATCAGCTACTAAGTTTTTTGAAAGTTCATATCTCGAAATCAGATTCACGCCCACTCCCATACAAAGGTTTGTTGAAAATCAATCAAAAAACGTCAGAAACACTAAATTTTACGGAAGAAATGGCAGAAGAAAGCTGCACCCAGGCTTTTTTTAAAAATTGAAAATGAGCGTGGCCTCGCCCACTTATGGACCAAAAACCATATCTCAGGAACTACTAGACCGATTTCAATGAAATTCGGTATATTATGTTTTCTTAACACCTTGATGACGTGTACGAAATAGGGGTGAAATCGGTTCACAACCACGCCTTCTTCCAATATAACGCTATTTCGAATTCCATCTGATGCCTTCTCTGTATAATATATGTATACATTAGGAACCAATGATGATAGCGGAATAAAACTTTACAAAAATACGGTATTTGAAAAATATATAAATGACGTATAATGAAATCTCGATTATCACTTTATCATGCGAGAGTATAAAATGTTCGGTGACACCCGAACTTAGCCCTTCCTTACTTGTTCGTAAATATAACCGTCTAAAAGATATTAAGGTTTGTAGCTTGGCTAATTTAAGGCAAATATTTCTTTATTTTCAAATTTATTACACAATGAAATAAAATTTATTTATATTTTAAATTTAACAGTCTTGCAAAAGAGTTTCTAATGTAAAAAGCGTAAAAGCTCATTATTTTTTTTTTGGCCCACCCTAATGCATACATACATATGTGCAAGTAACCGAATGTAAATGTTTTGTAATTTTACCACACATGTGAAGGTAGCAAAAAAGGTGTGCACACTCCTTGCTGACAAAGCGCGTAGTGTTGTTGTTGTTGGCGTTATTATAGTTTGTTTACATACATATTGCTAGGTACTATTAACTTATTAAGCAACTTAGAGCTGAACTTAGGTTTCCTAATAATTTTCTGTATTTGCATATCCTATAGCATAATTAGGTTTATTGTTGTTGTTGTTGTTGCTTTATTTGGCTAGCGCTTTTGTTGCAAGCCATTGTTTTCAACTTAATCTTAAAGCTGTGATCTAGAACTTACGCCCACATAATTGTAACGGCGTTCGCGTGCTGACGAGTGAAGTCAAAATGAACGAGGCAATGAAGATTGATTTCGAAGCAGTGTCTTAAGGAGCGGAATAAATAAGTTATTTGTTTATATTTCAATATTGTAAGACTTAAAAAAACGCGAAGTGTAAAATACATAGACAGGTATGTAGGAACTTGACCTTCTGCGTTATGTGCTCGAGTATTATTAGCGTACATAAAATTGATTAACTGGTTTCTAAATGGTTAGCTTAGGTTAGATGGCTGATCCTTTAGCATGGCGGAGGGAGCACACTAAGACTGTTATGGTCAGTCCTTAGTGACACTGCATGCCATTCCTTGAGCAAAAAGTTTATAAAAGGAAGGACTACAGCAGTGGACTTTATTTCAGTAAAAACAGTTTTGATTCGCAATGCGTTACTCTCCAGCCAATCGACGAAACTACACCAGTTTCTCAATTAAACAAGCAGCACTTGTGGTGCAACCCTGCGCTAACATGTCTTCTGACATCCTTTTTATGTGTTAAAACCGTTGCTGCAACCCTTTATTTTTCTTCTCCTACGACATACTTCAGCAGAAATTGCATCAAAGGAAGATAAGGTTATAACCTTGCATTGAACAACATGTATAACTTTATATAAGTTTATCAAGGATCAAACCGATAGAAGCTGTATCAAACTTGCATACTTAAATATTCAAAACAAGTAAGAAAGGGCTAAGTTCGGGTACAACCGAACGTTTTATACTCTAACAACTTGCAGAAATAAAAGCCAGGGAAATACCTTACGATGTAAAATGTCAACCAGAGAATCGGTATCTAAGCAATTTTATATATACATACACTATACATAACTGATACACTGACATATATATTCGGCATTAGTTTTGATTAACTATTATCATGCCACATACTAAATAATGTTAATTAGGTTTCATCAAAGTTCTGACATGCAATAACCAATCATATGGAGCAAAATCAGCCGGATGTTCGAAAGTCCTGATAATGGTTATATGGTAAGTTTTAAAAGATATTTATTTTAATTTTAGGTACAGAAACTAGATGTGTGAAATATATGGTATGATATATCATTCACACTTTCGTAGTCAAGAATAGAAAGAGTAAAATTAACTAATAAAATAAATAAAATTAATAAAAGTAAAAATTGGATGAATATTATTTTGAAATGTCGGCCGGAAGAGTGCAAACCGGAATCATATCGAACAACAGTAAAAATGTAAATTAAGAACTCAGCCTATCCACTAACATTATCCAATTTCATCTATCTCTCTGTTCATTAAATGATAACTCGAGGCTTTTCTATACTTTCAACTACTGGTTTATTATTATTATCCACTCTTCCGGCTTTTCCAGCCTTCAGCGATTTGAATGTTGAAGATATCTCTTTCAAACTGGGTGGATCACAGCCGATGTTTCTATTATGTTTAGGCTTTTTTTATAATTGAGGCCTCATCAGACATTTCATCAATCATAATATTCATATAAAAGATGTTTCCAGTTCTCAAATTTCCCATTTTTGTCAGTGACAAGGATGCCTCACCTTTTTTTGTAAGTATACTACTTTTCTCAGCTAGTTTCTCTAAGTCCCTTATAAAATTCTTTCATACCCCCTTTATCAGACATCAGCATTATAATTCTACAAAATTATATTATGGTTTCTGTAATTAGATCTTGTAGTCAAACAAAAGATCGTATTTGCAAAAGCAGGAATGAAAACCAAAATGACTGCTATGTTAGAGATTAAAACGTTATAGCACCTGATAAAATAAATTATTCAGCCATATATTTTAGAACTTTTTCGGTACGTCAGAATTTTTTTCTTAAAATTCTTTAAGTTTATTTTAAATTATCAAGAATTTTAATGTTTAAAAGGAGTTTATTATTAGAAAAAATTTAAATCAGCCAATAATCAAAACCACAAAAAAGTCCATTGGACAAATTTCCGAAACACGTGCTGGCGGATTCTTTGAACTATAAAGTATTTTGACAACTTTCAGATCCGCTTCAATTCTCAATTGAACTAATCTAAATATAAAATTCGGAGGAATTTCATTCTTAAATCCGCCTTTTGAAACAAAAAATATCAACGACCTCCGCATACCTTGAGGCTGAATCTAGATAACACAGTACTATTTTGCATGCGCACAATCCTTTGATTCTATGATACTTTCATCGATCAACTAAACAATGGCTTTTATTTTAATGGAGAAAGACAATAAATCCAAAAGCAAGCGTATTTTTTAGCAACAAGCAGAGCTTTGCAGGAAGTGTCATTAACACTTCTGATTCGAAAAGCTTCTGTTCTACTTCACTTTGTTATAAAAATTCGAATGAGCAGTATTTTAACAATAATTTATGAGTTTAATTGTTGGAACTTTGTTTTGTAAACTATGCGACAATTTTCACGGTTGTCAACTTAGCGGAAGTAGCGACACCCAACAGCAGTGACACTGCTAATGATCCCACACATGCTTAAGTATAAGTGTATCTGAATAATAGCGGTGAATATACACCGAACAATTGCAAGTAATTCTTCTAATAATGCAAAGCAATTTCTCGCAAAAAAATACAAATACTTCAAATCAAAGTGATTAATTGATGGCGTAATTGTATGGGTAGATGTCAAATCATAATTGTAACACGCTCAATCAACCGATGATGACGACCAAACGTTTCGTGTCAACTTGAGCGCACATGCCACTCATGACAAAGCCAACAAAATATCAGAAGAAAGAAAAAATGACAAACACAAACGGAGCATGTAAATTGTCACCAGGCAAGAAGAATGGACCGCACACACCTCTCCATATTTGGACAAGTCGCCATGTGTGTGGCCATATGTGTGGCCATGTGTGTGGGTATGTTAGTGTTAAATACCCTGCAGCGAAAATAAAAAGGTCTCACAGTTTGATTAGCATAAATGTATGCATGTATTTCGCACATTTCGTGACAGGCTTTTTTGTTGCAGTTGGCGCGCTGGCAGACTGGTCTCGCTCCCAAATGGGCTAGTTCAATGCTGTTTAATTAATCAATATTGCAGCGTACAATGAATGATTAATAAAATTATTAAAATTACAAGAATTGAAAGTAGATTTAGTACGCTCATAGCACTGTCAGCGTAGGTGTTGACTAATCTGCTCACAATATCCGCATTGAGTACAGTTTTTTTCGTTTTTTTTGTACAGATGCAGTTATTATAACGATTGCTTATATTTGAAAGACGTATTTTCAAAACTTTTGAGGGAATATGCATCTCGGTAAAAAATTTAGCCGTGACTCAGAGCAAATTTTACCGAATTTAGATATTTTTGCGAATTTTGTACTTCAGGCACGAGGGAAAAAAATTTTACTCTGAACAAGCTATATTAAGCTTCCCACGAAGTGACTAATAGTCAAAAGGAAACGTCGGATTCTATATAAAAAAATATATAAATGCTCAGCATGACGAACTGACTCGATTTAGCCATATCCGTCTGTCTGTCCGTCTGGTAGCATATTTACGAACTAGTCCCTTCAGTTCCTTTGAAGAGTAGTATATCTTTGGTGCAGTCGAAGTAAACATAATGGGTTGTCAAAAAGTCTTGCGGTATTTTTATTGATTTTTGTTTTTTTTTTTTATTGAAATTGAAATGAATTTTTGATGACTCATGCCCAGCTCTTGACCGATGCTACGGCTGCTACTATGCCGGTCTCCGACCAATTCAGCGATTCTCGGACAAGCAATTGGCATAAAACATACCTTGACCAGAACGAAAAGTTGAAACCAACTGGAAATGGAAAGTATCGGGTCCATAAAAAAATTTTTGAAGATTTTTTTTATATCTTTGGTTTGCAGTCACGAACGTTTTAGAAAGAAACGACAATGTTTTTATTGGTTACATGTTAAAACTAGAATACGCGCAATATTTTATTGGTTAAATGATAATAAGAGCGAAACTACAGTGGGCGCCTGGATTTTTAATACAACCAATTACCATAAAACATACTTGACGAAGTAAAAAGTTAGGTGACCAACTGGTTAAAATTAACGGCAAAAAAATCTATAAGAAATTATTTTGATAAAGAGCTTTCGCAGGTATACGTTTTAGGAGAGATGCCACCTTTTTTAAATATTACATTTATGAAATTTGTAAGTGATAAAAATCACCGAAATATGGAAATCAGTCTAAAAAAGCTCTGTTAAAAAATATTTTTGCAGAGAGTTGCCACCTGTTAAAAACTTAACTTAAAATCATTTAAAAATAAATATTCACAGTAAAGTGGAAATAAAATTTAATGGCAAATATATTTGAGAAAGGTTGTCTCTGTTATACATTTTAGAAGAAATGCCACCTTTTTTAATATAAAATTAAAAATTGTAAGTGATAAAAATGACCAAAATATGGAAATCAATCTACAGAAGCTCTGTTGAAAACATACTAGCAAAGGGTTGCCACGTGTTAAAAAAATTTAATTTAAAATCAATTAAAAATAAACAGACGCTGTAATATTTAAATAAAATTGAATTGGTTTAATTAAAATATATTTAAGAAAGGTTGTCTCTGTTTGAGATATATAATTCAATAAAATTGATAAGACAAATGATAATGTCGGGTAAATTAATTACAACGCTGACATTTAAAAATAGGCACGATTGAGAAATATTCGATGTATATTATATATGATCAGTCTTAAGGTACCGCAATGTAAACCAATAAAAAATTCTATAGAATTTCAATTTTACTATTTGTCTTTTTAGTAGTTGTAAATAGGTAACTTAAACATACATATGCTACATCTAGTGTTTTTTCTCACTATTTCCACCACTAAGTACCTCGAACATATGATCACGACCCAAAAAAATATTACGAAAATCTGATAATTTTAGCGCAAGAACTACTTCGATATCTACAGCGTAGCCTCGCACGAGCTTACTCAATATAAAAAAATCTGTTTCTTAGTCATGCTTGGGCTGTAAATCTAGTGCAGACACCCACCTATCTTGACACCTCATAAATGCCAATCAAGTCATTATCGCCATTTTTTTCCACAACTTCTTACCATACACATACATATGTACATACAGTTTATTATTCCCACCTTTACTCTGTGCTGTTTTGTAAAGCTTTTGCGATAAACGTATTTTTATTTCGATTTTTGCTTTTACATATTCCATAAGTGTTGCCTTTTTACACTTATTTCCATACATTAATAGACAATTTCAATTTCTTTTCGCTGCGGCGATAATGATCGGCCGCACGTTGTTCACTTACCGATTTCAAGTGCAAGGAG
Source organism: Bactrocera neohumeralis (assembly GCF_024586455.1). NCBI lineage: Eukaryota > Metazoa > Arthropoda > Insecta > Diptera > Tephritidae > Bactrocera > Bactrocera neohumeralis. The sequence continues at coordinate 62,769,891 of NC_065919.1, forward strand.
TTAAGGTGCCGCTTTCAAGTGCCACTTTTTCATACAAGCACATAAACATGTACTTATATAGCTATATGCACATATAGATGTACATATTTAGGTGTCGGAATATATCAATATACAGTGAAATTATAGCAGAATTAAGTAGCAGCGTGGCAAACAAATAATTTTTAATTAGCCGCAATCAGCGACAGACTGTGAAGTGGAGTTGGGCGCGAGAGTATTCATGTTTATATGTGTATATATATACATATAGCTGTTTCTATTCTTACCAAACTAGTTTTCAGTTCAAATCAGTTCAGTGCAGAACGCCAACCGCCCGCGCAGCATCTTAATATAATTATAACAAGTAAGGAAGGGCTAAGTTTTGATGCAACTGAACAATTTATACTCTCGAGATTTTAGGTGAATAAATGCGGTGAAATTTTCGAGTGTTACAAAAGTTTATATTAACAAGGAAAAACGTTAACTTTGGTGCCAACGAAGCTATAATATCCTGCACAAATAAAAAAATGTTTGTTCAAGAATTTATTGTGATCGCTCAGTTTGTATGGCAGCTATTTGGTATAGTGGTTCTATTTAAATAATTTTTTCGGATATTGCGCTATTGTTGTGCACAATACCATGCTAAATGTAGAAGCGAAGATATCTCGCCAAATAAAAAAATATTTCCTTACAAGTACTCGATTTAGATAATCAGTTTGTATGGTAGCTATATACTATAGTGGTCCAATATCGGTTGTACCTGAAAAAGCATCAATTCCTAGGAAGAAAAGTATGTGTGCAAAATGTTAAATCAATAAAGGTCTAAAAATAAAGAGGTATATCGGGGCTACCGGTAGTCTTGACCTGATTTTATCAATTTTTGGTTTCACGATTTCATTTTTCCAGTAAAAGATGCTCTCTTTATTAAGACACCTCACATATTGACCGAAACATATGCAACATTTTTTTAGATATATAGTATAAGGGAGTTATAAATCCGATTTTATCCATTTTGATACAAGGAAACATTGTTATCAGCTGCTCAGTTACTTTCATTAAGATTCATCACATAGTATTTATAAATATTATATAAAATAGTTTGAAAAGGCTTAAATTAGATATAAGAGAGCTAAGGCAAGTATTATCAAGAAAATATTTTCTCTCAATTTTATTAATATATTTCATAAAGCACTGGGATCCTATATTCGACATAAGTTGGCTTGGGAATTTTTGTCCGATTTTGACATTTTTTTAGCGTAAGAAGGCATACACTAAAGCCGTTCTTTGTGCAAAATCTTAGCGAGCCTAGAAAAAGAAGAGCAATAAATTTGTTTTGATGTGAACGAGCGAAAAATGTACTTGGAGGCCACACGCATATATACCCCTGTATCTTCGTCGCACTTTTGGAACTACGTCACTGTTGGCAACGATAAAATTGAAAAATGTCAAGGGCTTTGTGTATATCAAAACTGGCATAAATTTCACCAATAATTTAAGCAAGAATACCAAGCGCAGGATAACTCTTACCAACAAGTGCTACTTTGAGATCGATAGGCATTAAAAGATCCCTCTCTCGACGAACAAAAATTGCGCTCAATAAGTCTCACATCATTCTCGTCCTATTACAAAGCGCAGCAACGTTCGCGTGTGCCATGAATGAATATACAAGAATATGGAAACACGAACTGTTTCTACTCTATGGTGGCATGGATATAGTTAAGCGCATAAATATCCAACCCTTGCGCTGGTTAGGCTATGTCGTTCGCATGGAAGATGATGCTCCAGCGAAAAGCTTCTTCGATTCGAGAGCCATGGGTGGACACCGCAAGTAAGTGCGCCCACGCATCTAATAGAAGCACAAAGTGTATAGCGACCAGTATGCACTTCGGTTGTGCAGCTGGTGTGATAGCGCATATGAAGGACTCAACTGGCGAAGTTTTGTGCTCTTCGCCCAGCCAAAAATATTAACTTATTATTATTTTTTTTAATTTGGTTCAATCAATTTGCTGATTTGCTGATCGATAGGATTTAAACTGACTGTCCTATTTTACACCGATTCAAAGCGCTGCCGTACTATCTTCAATCAAATTTAATGATCTGGACTATTTAACGAGTTAAAGCACTTTTAGCAGTTTTCAACATAACTTTTGTTTAGGCGCACAAAACTACAATACTAAGTGCAACGTGTAGCAATTGTATAAAAATATGTATATGTTTATTAGCTTATACTTGTATGTATGTGAACACATTTGCATGCGATAGCTGTTATATAATTCACTGCCCCACCAACTCCTGCTGTTCAGTAATGACTGCAAGCTGTCGATTGCCCTGATATATGCGCATACAACTACTTCTACATATATACCTGTATTTCAATTATACATACATATATGTTCATACATATATGCGTTAGTTAAAGCACACATATGGTCACTAATACAACCAAACATAGGTTCACATTTGATTGCTGGTTGACAATTTGACAAGCAGCTTTCAATTCGCCGCGATTCGCAATTAAATTTGTCAGAATGGCTTAATAAACATTTCGGAAGTTCTGAAGCGATTTGCCAAGTGTCATGTTCTGGTTATTTCCATTTGTATTTCACATTCTTTTTTTTTTGCAATTTTTCATGCAAATCACTTATTAGCATTTTTGGTGTCTTACAAGTCAATCGCTGCAACAGTGCAAGAAATACTAATAACTCTAAGCGCTTTATGCATGAGCTCATGCGGTGTTCCATGCCGATTATGGCGCTCTTATCCTTTTAAATATCTGCAGTTGGTTTTTGTATGACGCTGTAATCGCCTAAGCAATTTTAGTTGACTTCAAATGTATGAAAAGTCAAACTGGCGCCAATTCGAATCATAAAGGCAGCTTAATAATTGGTTAAGCAACAACATGATTCAATTATCAAACGTTATGTAATAAAGCAATTGTTTGTCCTCCTTCATGCAAATTTTGAGTTCTTAGCGTAGAAGTTGTGTTCTCTTTTGGCTATTTTATCACAATTAAGTATTAAAACTTCAAACAACTGACTACAAAAGAGAATTATTTGATATCGCTAACTGATATATTGGAACTAGCTACGAAAACATAGAAATAAAGAAAGATTAGAGAACTATTAAGAATTTGAAATTATTGGACGCATTTTCGGGTTAATGGACCATCTTACCATATGCTAAGGTAAGCTTTCTTACTAATTTTCATTAATCTTTTAATCTAATTTCTTAGATATGTATATTAATGTAAGTTCAATTGAGTTGTATTGAGTCTCAGTTTTTGATGCAGGAATCAGCATTTTCAGCATATAGGGACAACATATGAAGCAATTCCGTTCATATTTGCTACATATCGCGTTGTCTTGCGATGAAAACTCCACCTTATTGGTGACTGACATGAACCGGATAAAGAAAACCAGAAAGATTAAAGCAACATTTTGGAACCGACTGAATTAAGAACCTACTGTATCATCCTCTTTATCATAAAATTCAAAAGGTCCAGCGTGATTAATTAGAAAATTAAATTACTTTTAATGATATAAAATAAGTTAACCAAGATACCTGACATTCTAAGCCATCAATCTGACTTGTTGAATATATTTTTCATGAACATTTTGGTACCTGAAATCTGTGTGCGATTGCGCTGATTCGCCGAATCAAAGAAAACGATTGCAAATTTGCATGAATTGGGCTTTGAGTTGCCTATGCTTCCACCCTGCTATCGGACTATCTGAATCTGGCTGCAAATAATAGTTTCCTTTTCTTAGATTTCAAGAGAATTGTTTAAGAAAAGAGAATGAATGAGATGCATCTTTTGAGCAAAGAGACCAATCTTACTACAAAAGTTCTTTGGAAAATTGAGAAGATCACTATAATCGTATCTCCTTCCATAACAACTATAATAACAAGCAAGAAAAAACATTAACTTTGATAACACCGAAGCTATAATACCCTTCACAAATACAAGAAATTCCATTCGAGCACTTGATTTTAACCAATACGTGTGTATAGCAGCTAAATGCAAAAGTGTTCCGATCTAAACAGTTTCTGCGGAAGTTGTATCGCTGCTTTGGACAATAATCCATGCCAAATTTCGTGAAGATGTCTCGTCAATTAAAAAAGTATCCCAGACATAGACTTAATTCCGATCTCTCAGTTTGTGTAGCAGCAATATGTGTCATTCCCATAACTGAGCAGCTACTTGAGTCGAAAAGGGCATGTGGCACATTTCTGATCGATATCTCAAAAATGCAGACGCATGTATCTAACTTTATATTATTTTATAGGGTATGTATCTAACTTTATATTATTTTATAGGGTCTTCGACGTTTACTTTTGGCTATTACTAACTTGGTGGCAAATTTAATATACCCTGTTCAGGATATAAAAAGTTTCCATACAAAAACTTAATTTTGATCGCTCTGCTTGTATGATATAGTGGTAACATATCGGATGTTCCAACAAATGTGCAGTTTCTAGGAAGAAAAGGACATATGCAAAATTTCAAAATGATATCACGCAGGGGCATGTCTATATCTACTCATCTTATCATGCAGCTCATTTATAGGTTCAGGATATAGTAAGTAATAAAAGCTTTTGCCATGAACTTTTCATCAGAATTATGCGAACTTTTCAGCTTGCCAATTATAAGGTTCTACTTCATACAATCCACTTCCGGTTACATAACTCAAAAATTCAATATTTTCACATATGTCAAAAAACTTTGAATTGTTTTTAAATAATATTACGTGTTGCTGAGTTCATGCTTTATTTACTATACCACTAATTTATTGTTGGTTTATGGTTATTATTATTATTTTTTTTAATTGTATAAACAGTCACATCTGTTTATATTGCTTACGTATTTGGAATTCGATTTCAGATTTATTGTGCTTCAATATTTCGCAGAACGAAAATATTTCAAAACACTTGCGAACATCACTCAATTCACATTTGTCCAATATCCAACTGTGTTGTGTGATTTATGACAATAATATGCAAAATTGTGGATAATCAATTAGTTAATTAATCAATCAAATTATTTATGACGAATCCGTTTTCGGAAATTAACATTGTGTCAACTGCAAACAGTGCTAACGCTGCCTATGAATAACTGGTAGTTGATTAAGAAATTAATTAATTTTTAAAATACTTAGCGGCTGTTAATTACAATTTGAACTTTAGCCTTGTTAAAGCAATTGACTGCGTTTGCATGCCGCATAGCAGATTTTCTCATACAACTTCTTGTGCTGAGTTGAGTGTGGTTGAGTTTAGTTGAGAGTTGGGCAAAGCATAATTAGTGCTTGAAATTAAGCAGGAAGTTTATTATTATTAGTTACTTGCTGTGCAGAAAAAATACTAACGTGCTTGTAGTACAGCGCTGAAAATCCAAAAATCCATAAAGTTTTGCGCAAGCCTTTTCACAGCGCTGCCTTAATGAGTTAGTTGTAGCACAACACAATTAATGGACCGAGCAAGTGCTTTCAACATTAAACACTTGTATTCTCTGTATTCTTGGTGTTCTATGCTTTTCTATGTGTGGCTGATTTATGTTATTTATCTGAGGCACCGAGTATATGGGCATTTACTCCTTTTTTATTGCTGTTCTGTGAAATACATGACATGTGCAAGACAGTCGAACGAGAAATTGTAGTCGCCACAATACAATTGCTTCTGCTGTGTACTGAGCAAACTTGTTCCCCACCCTAATGAGCTGGTTATTGCTATTGCAGTTCGTTGCTTAAGTCTTTTGTGTTCGCTTTTACTCAATTAATAGTTGAACATGAAAATTGAAATTAAAATTGTGCACAACATGAAGAAATAGAACAATAAAACGTAATATATATGTTTGTGCATGGGAATTGTGCTGCCGGCGTTTTTATTTCTTTCTCATAATGCATGATGTCTGGTTTATTATAGGCGAGTAAAATCATGACTATCTTATATAAACGGAACATTTACGGAGGTGATTTTAAACGGCCTGAAATTTATTACTACTTTATATTTAAAATTATGAAAAAATTTGAACGTTTGTTTGTCACAAATGGGGAGAAAAAATCATACATAAATTAAAACAAAAGAGACTTTTGCTGCAGCGAAGCTATAATATACTCCACAGTGGCATTTTTTGTAGCATAGAAGGACATAAAAAGAGCTTTATCCTAATTTTGAGCGACAACTTTAAGCCGTGGCGGTTCGATCTGAACAACATGTTCGGAAATTGTAGCAATGTCTTCGACAATATTTTGCCCAAATTCTGTGATGATACCTTGTCAAATAAAAAAGTTTTCCATAACGACTTCAGTTTGATCGATCGATATAAGACAGCTATGTGCAATAGTGGTCCAATATCGGCAGTTCCGATAAATGAGCAACTTTTTAGTAAGAAAAAAATGCGTTTAAAATTTCAGATCGATGTTTCAAAAACTGAGATACTAGTTTGCGTAAATACAAATGGACAGACAAACAGACAAAGCCAAAACAACTCATTATATATGCTTAATAGGAAATCCGACGCTTCCTTCTGAGTGTTACAAACCCCGAGCAAACTCAATTAACCATGTTAAGGGTACAAAAATATTGCAACAACAAGCAAGGAAGGTATAAGTTCGGTTGTAAAGGAAAATTTTGTATAACAGCTAAGAAAAAGTCTGAGCTGATTGCAATTTTTTTTCGTACTTAACAAATATATGCTCGAAATCATATTTCTACTCTATTTTATGAAGAAAACTTACACACAAGCCGCCATATTTAGCATAGAGTCCTCTACAATAACGAAAATCGCTTGACTTCATCCGTCCTAGCTATTGTTAACCCAAGATCCTACTTTCATTTAATTTTGCTAACAAATCTTACATATTGACTGAAATATATACATATGTATATAGAGTATAAAGTCAAGCGGAAGTTCAAAAACTTTTTTTATTACTTATATGGGGGATAGAAAATTATTTAACCGATTTTAACATATTTTTGCATTGCGACAATTTACAACCAGAAAAAGATGCTCTCTGAATTTCATTAAAAAAATTAAGAAACCTCACCGATTGACCAATATAAGCGGTAAAAAGTCAAGCGGCATAAAATATTCCAAAAATAAATTTGAAAAGTGCTAACCAGTTGACACTCCTTGGACGAATAAAAAATCGGGATCCATTCTATTGGTAGACCCAACTGTTGAAAAATCCATAGTAGCATTCTATAGTAGATATATGTATGTAGGTCATGGGAAGTATTGGACCAACTTCATGTCTGTCATAGTTCACAATATTTTCAATGAAAAAGTCAGCCATGGACCCAACCGCACGAGAGGGTATGTGCCAGATCAAGTCTACAACACAGATCTGATAACTTTAGACAACCAAGTGAAACAACGGAAACAGAAATAAAGCACCTGACCAAATTTTATGATAGATTGAAAACATTTTCCTAGCAGTTAATATCACCGGTCAACAAAAACATTATTTATTTTGGGTTTCTGACTTAAGCTCAAACTTAAGTCTCCGTTAAAGTTTGGTTTTGCCTGAACACAAAAGAAATATAAAAATCAACAAAAGCAAACTTAAATAAAAAAATTCCATTATATTTGGTATAGGAAAAACTGAAATTTAACAGTCAGAAGTCAGACCCAAAAATCATATCAACAGGTGTATCCAATTACAGGAGTTTTCCATCTGGCTTTACCGAGAATCAGTGTGATCTATCGCCATCTTGAGAGATCAGCCGTCTAACCTAACTTAACCAGCCATAAACCCTAAGGTGCAAATATTCAGTGCCTAGGGGCTTGAAAAGTTATAGTCTCATTTCAAACCGATAACTTCATAGGTGCTAGATTTAAATACATAGAATCTGATGGAAATCAAAATTGAGTTATATGGACATAGGCGTAGTTATAGTCCAATCTCACCAATTTAAAAACTATAACCTATGTCAAGATAATAACCATACAATAAGCTGAAATTGGTCAAGTAATAGCACTGATTCTTATGAAGTTCTTAAGCACCATGTTGGCTGTAAGACCCGTAAGAAGCCGTACCTATCTTAGTTATGGCGCTTTAAAATTATTTACACAACGGTATTTTTTGGACAAGAAAACAGTTCGATTCAATATGCAATATGAACTTCCTTAGAGTTGTAAACAGCTTATTATGATATCTCAATTTTTACGCAGTCGGACAGATGCACGGACGAGCAGACAAACATTTGGAAATCAACTCGTCTCGTCCTCCTTATCATTTACATATACAGAACTCTATTTAAATGTATTCATACATAGTCTTACATATAGTATATATGTACATATATGAGAAGTTATATGTATTACAAACAACCGTAAGGTGTTATGCAACATATTGCGCCTGTACAATGGTAACAAAACAAAAATTACCCTGTGAGTTTTGGCAACGTGTAGCAAATTTTGATAGAAAATAATGTAATAACCACCAAAGGAAAAAGTTAATGCATCACCAGCGCACACATGTATATCCATCTATGCCAGAAAAAGGCAATTCCATGAAATGTGCACCCAGTGTAAATGTAAGTAGTGGCAAAGCCCATTAGGTCGTCGAAAGCGTCGTCATGGCAGCCAGCCGAACAGAAAGCTATCAGCAAGTCGCAACTGTTAGACGCTTAGTGTTGACGCTTTGAATGTGGCCTGTCACTAAAAATAGAATCTGCCATGCTGCCAAGTTGCCAACGGCGCACAAACCAACACTCTTACACAACACACACACACACACACGCAAATACACATAGATACCGCAATTGTCGTCACCGCTTTGTAAATGGTTTATAGTTGGCGGCTAAATGGCTGAAGTGGTGAATAGCACGTCGGTGCGCCACATGGGAGCAGTCGCTTTGTGCGCCGCATAAGCCGCCTGTTGGGCGCCACGCTCCCCTTGTCATGATCGTTCGTTTGTGGGTGAGCTTTGTTGCGCGATTTTGATAGCGGCGCTGCGCTTACATTCATTTACTGTCCACTTTGGACTTTAATTGTGCGCGCACTACATTCACTTGCAAACTTTATGTATGTATGTATGTATGATTGTATCTAAGCATTGGCGGTTGCAGCTGAGAGTTGCCAATTATCGAATTAGAGACAGCTTTTTTATGTGTCGGTGACGTTTAAAGTTTCAAAATTTTATGAAAAAGTGGCAGTTATTGTAGGTAGTAACAGGCGCCAGAACTGAATGGATATGTATGTATGTAGAGGATATACGTATATTTTTCAGGGTGGTCGAGCCTCAATGAGTGAATGACAAACCTTCGAGTGACTTAGATAAGCTTCTCACTAAGTCTATTAGCACTTCGAAATTGACTTAAAACTGAACTGAACATTTCTCAGTCGGTCGGTTTGAGGATCAAAATCAAGTTCTTGTATGGAAACTTTTCTATTTGACGATATCTTCACCATATACCGCATAAATTATTTTCCAGAACAATGCGACAGTCTCGAAAACGTTCACATCGAACAACTATGGAATATAGCAGCTATTCAAATTGTTCGATCAAAATCAAGTTAAGGATATTTTTTCCATTTTGAATAACCTTTATTCGACTTGAAGATTGTTTATATCAAACAACATGGCTAAAAAGAACTGGCAAAATGTTTCACTTTGGACGCATACCCTTGTCCAGATAAGTTTTCAAATTTTGTTATGAATATAGTTGCTATAAGGAATGATTCTTGTTTTTCATTCAAATTATTGTGCATATATGCTCGATGCTCCAGCAAAAAGATACTACTATTCAAGTCCTATGGGTGGACAACGGAAACAAGGCAACCTCGTATTCAATAAATGGACCAGGTGCCTGCACTGAAGATATACAACTGCCTTGACTTGACAAAAGGTAGAGGCAATTGGCGAAGTCTTGTGTTCTCGTTCCAAATCGACCCACGGTTGTGGTGTCCAAGAAGAAGAGGAAGTAAAACATATTTCTGACACATAAAAATGTAAAAACATGTTGCAGTTCAGTTTTAAAAATTTCAAATAATATTATAAATACTTCCATATTTTATTATACATTTCTGAGTAGGTAAATTTCAATAAAAATATATAGTATATAAAATTACCACATTTTCTCATAAATAAATATATACATATATAGCATATAAACATATATATTAATTCTAATACACGTGCAACTTGGCAATCCTTTTATTGTGACATAATAACACATTTGTCTACTTTAATAGCACCCTCACAGCATCAAACAAAGCAAGCAAGCATTGCACGAAAACAGACCAAAAATTGCGTTTACATACATTACATATAGTACAATAAATAAATTAAAACCCTTTCACCTCAAAACTAAAATCAACTAAAACATACATACATATATAATCACAGTTTTTCCATATTACAAACAACATTGCTGTCATTAACACTTCTAATTTATACCAGCTTCATAAGGCAGCCTTGCAAATGTATTTAATTTCTATAACCGTTTTCAAAATAAGTATGTTTTAAAATTTAATGTGGAAAACAAATAAAACAATATCTACACCTAAATCTATATCTATACCCACAAATGTAATGTAAGGCCTTTCGTGCCTATTTCCAATTCAAGTACATACTAAAATTTCGATGATAGAAAAGTTGTATACTATATGTCGTATGAAGCAATAATTGTTTTTGAGAAATGTCTTTAAAACCACCAACCAAATCACCTCCTGGACCCATCGCTAAGGAATCGAGCTGTTAACCCTATTTGTGCGAGTTTATTTGATAAACTTAATCAAACGCTTTGAACATATCAAATGGACCCCCAGTGACTTAGCCAGCATCTGAATGTAACAAGTCGGTACACTGCAATTGAACATGAAGCCTTCTCTTTAAGAGAAAAGCCGCCGAGAATAACATGCAAACACGAACACTTACACATAAATACGAATTAAAGACGTTGGAGTTGGAGGACTGGCGGTAATAATACCGTAATTTCGGGATTGTTTTATTCAAATATTTTAATTTTATAAAACGATATACTAAACCCTAAATATAAACAAGCTGACTAAGTAAATCGAAAAAAGTTATTTGTTACACAGAAATCTACTTTCTTTCATCGATTTGTAGAACTTTGTTCTTTACCAAGAGGATACACATAACTTAGTTGTTACCTTATTAATTCCAAATTACCTTATTATTTTCTGATTTCAAAGAGTCTGGTGCACTGTACGCGATAGTAAAATGTAAATAAGTTTTGAAAAAATATATTGTTTGAATGACGATGGGGCAGACGTCTCATTGCCCGGCCATGAAGAAGTTCGAATAGCAATTACTTGTCTGAAGAACAGCAAATCGGGGGGGCCGATGGATTGCCAGCCGGGCTATTCAAATACGGTGGCGAAGAACTGATAAGGAGCATGCAACAGCTTCTTTGTAGAATATGGTCGGACGAAAGCATGCCCGACGATTGCAATTTATGTATGCTTTGCCCAAACCACAAAAAGAGAGAACCCACAATATGCGCAAACTACCATGGGATAAGCCTCCTGAACATCGCATATAAGGTTCTATCGATGGTATTATGTGAAAGATTAAAGCTCACCGTCAACAAACTGATTGGCAACGTGGTTTCAGAAAATGCGAGTCCCTTTCGTACGACTTCTTCAATATACTCTTGGACTTAGTAATTCGAGCAGCAGAGCTAAATAAAGAAGATATCATCTTCTATAAAAGTGTACAACTACTAGCATACGCAGATGATATTGATATCATTGACCTCAACAACCGCGGTGATAGTTCTGCTTTCTCCAGGTTGGACAAAGAAGCGAAGCAAATGGGTTTGCAAATGAACGAGGGCAAGAAGAAATAACTCCCATCATCAAACAAAACGTCTTCGCATTCGCGACTTGACTCTCAGTCATAACTTCTAAATCGTAGATATTCGTCTATCTTGGAACTAGCATCAACACCAACAACAATGTCAGCCTAGAAATCCAACGCAGAATAACTCTTGCCAACAGGTGCTACTGCGGACTGAGTAGGCAATTGAGAAGCAAAGTCGTCTCACGACGAACAAAAACCAAATTCTAAACTTCACTTATCATCCCCGTCCTGCTATATGGTGCAGAGGCATGGACGATGACAACATCTGATGAGTTGACGTTACAAGTTTTCGAAAGAAAGGTTCCGCGGACGATATAGTCCCTTGTGCATTGGCAATGGCGAATACCGTAGTCGATGGAACGATGCGCTATACGAGATATAGAACGACATTGAAATAGTTCAAGGAATTAAGAGACAGCAGCTACGCTGGGTAGGTCATGTCGTCCGAATTCATGATAATACTCCAGCTCTGAGAATATTCGACGCAGTACCCGCCGGGAGAACAAGAATAAGAGGAAGGCTTCCACTCCGTAGATGGAAGTGGGATATGAATCTAGCAATACTTGGAATCTCCAATCGGTGCCCAACAGAGAAAAGGAAGAAGACACCAATAAGGAAGAAAAAGACACATACTATATTCAATTTCCATCCTCATCAAAAAATTCCAAAAATTTTGCAAGTGTCTGCTCTTAGAAAAAAGTTAAAGACGTTACCTGCGACTGCACCGAAGCTTTAATACCATTTACAAATATAAAATATTCTTTACAAGATCTTGATTTTGATTATCATATTTGATGGTAGCTATATGCTATAGTGATCTTATCTGAACAATTTCTTTGGAAATTGCAACATTTTCTTGGGCAATACTCCATGCTAAATTTCGTAAAGATACCTCTTCCAAAAGTTTTTCATACAAGGACTTGATTCCGATAGTTCAGTTTGAAAAAAAATCCAGCCGGATATATATTATAATGCGGAGACATTCTTGCTACGGGGTGTTACAAACTTCATAGCAAACTTAATACATATACCGTGTTCAGGGGATAAAATAATAAACTACGTTACCTTCGGCTGCACCGAAGCTATAATACACTTCACAGATGCATAAACTCTGATTTTGATTGGTCAACAAGTATATGCTATTATGGTCTGATTTTAATAAAATATTTGAAGATTTTAGCTTTACCAGGAACAACAATCTATGTTCAGAGATTGTGGCGATGCTTTACGTTAATTAGGTCGGAGGGTTGATTCTATCAATGGATCTCCCTAGGACAGCTGTGAACGTTGATCTTAACTGGAGCACTGCATCCTCGTAAATCTTCGAAGCATTTTGAGCTTATCACTAATTTTTAAGGCGGTTAATATCAATTCCAGCCACTTCGCCAGGCACGCCAAAACTGTGCTACAGGCTGGCAAAAAACCGGACAATAGAGGAGCAAGTGACATCAGAAGATCACTCCACGTTGCCTTCTTATATACAGCTCTGTCAAAAAGGGTTCGACCAATTATTTTGTCACACCGCATGTGAACCTATTGGACAGTATCCAGTCTGAATAAAATTCTATTAAATAAAAAGTTTTTCTTAATCTATGGTCCTGACCAAACACTTATATAAAAGTTTGTCAACAAGAGTGGGGCTAAATAATACAGCTTCTCCAGAGCTTCATTTTATTAGAAAGACTTTTGAAAAATTAAAGCATTCAGAAGTATTTTTTGTAGGATCATCTTTCAACTTTCGAATTATATTCTTTCAATAATAAATAATTTGGAAATTAAATTTTCTAAACGCTTACGATATCTTGTTTCCCTCATACATACATATGTACGGCAACGTACGGGATTATCATCAGTACTAGTTTGTAAGCATATACAAGTAGATATATATTTCCTTTGCTGTAATACTTCGCTTAATCTTTTGTTTGTAATTTAGTTAGAATTGGTTTCGTTTTTTATTTTCCATTTATTTGCGACCAGTTTGAATGGTTTTCTTTGCATCAAGCTGGTCACTCCTGCTGCCACCTTTGGCCGGCGCTCATACAATACGCCATAGAATGAATGGCTAAAAGCTTGAGTAGCGCACAATAATAATTCACAAATTATAGTACAGCGGCAATACAATGACTTTCCTATAATTGTGCGCGATTGCAGCGCCAACGCGACGCGTCGGTGCAGTTGTCTCGAACACTCGCCATGCGCATGAATATACATATGTATCTGCATGTTTGTATGTATATGTGAGCTGCTGCTGCTGCGATGTGTTGGCAGAGGTTGCGCATGCGCACAATCGCGTGCAATTATTTATACCTAATGAGCGTTCAAATAGCAACCGAAACCGATACCATTGCAGTAACATTACAAATACACTTTCATACATATATACTATGAAAGACTATATGTAACCGAAAGTATGTAAATTTATACGAATATGTAAGGCAGTAGGCACTGTCCAGCACGAAATTGAAATTGTAACTAAGTCTAGCGGCATTGCCGACACAATGCTGGTCAAAGCGTAGTACTAATGATAAAAGATTGAAGGAAAAAGCTGGCAAATAATCGCGGCAAGGCGCTTCATTCGCTCGAACGATCTGCTAATCAAGCAACCGACTAACCAACTAACTTACTGAATAACCGATATACTAACCCCAATGAGTGCGAATGTGTGTCTGTTTGTGTGTGTGCGTGTTTTGTAATACAACAAATTCTACTTGGTCACTTTAATACAACTGACTGCGGCCAACTCTACTATTCTATATTGCAATGCCACATGCAATTAACCAATTATGTGAGCGGCAATAGCCACTATCGCCATCGTTGCACACTCACACAACAACAACAACTACAACAATCAACGATTGGCTGGTAGTAAATAGTAACAGCGACGGCAGCAGAAGCTGAAGCTAAAGCAGTGGCTGCAGCAGTGGCGGCTTGCGCTTGTAATTGCAACTCAATCAATTCAAATTGCAACAGTCAGCTCAACAATGTAATGCCATACCAACAATTGTAACAACAACAACAACAGCAACTGCATCGGCAGCAGCACAGGCGCGCTTCATGTATACAAATGGCTAAAAGTACTATATGCGAATACCGACATAACGAGAGCAACGCGAAACACGAACATCCGTCGCAAGGCAAAGTTTACAAATCCAACCGACATTATTGGCCACAATTAATGAAGCATTTATTGCCGTTATTAGCATATTAGCGAAATTCTTCGAAAACCATCAATTTTCTATTGGCGGCAATTTATATCGGTGCTATTTTTATACAAATTGCTTTATTTAGATTGGGAGGCTAGGCTCCGGGTTACAATGCAGAAAATGGATCTCAGTTTAATTGTTTAATTAATTAAAATTTGAAGAAGTTTCCACATAATTTTAGCTGTTTTTTCAGTTTAATTTGTATTGCAGACAATGTCCAAAGAAATGTTTCTTTTGAATCTGAGAACACACATTTTATTTTGAAAATAAGTCACATGCAAAATCAAAAAATGAAATCATCCAGCTTAGTTTTAGGCTCTCGGATCGCTGTAGCGTTGTTCAACCAGAGCTTTTTGCCATTAAGGTAAATTGCACAGAAGTGATGCCTCTTTCAGAAAGTTGAGCATTCACTCTGACAGCTGATCATCAATACTAGTTTTAAGCTCTTTCACTGTGCGCTCGAGGTTTGCTCGAGTGTCTGACGTCAGACTAGATCCACCCAAAAATTTAAATAGTTATATTCGGATGTGGTTACCCTCTAGACGCAAATGGAGAAGATGTTTAATAAGGGAGGAGTATAGGAAGTAGTATTCTGTAATGATCTTGACATTTCTCATTCTATCCGTCAACCAAACTTTGCCAGCATCTTCTAAGCGGAAGTGCTAGGTACAGAGAAGGCCTTTGGAGTTCTATTGGAGAACTAGGGTTGATACAGAGAGCAATTTCAATCAATTCAGCAATTGCAGGAAGGCGTTAAGCTCACTGGCAGGTCAACTCCACTTGTGCATTATTTGGGTTCCTCGGTCACAGGAACATTTTCAAAATAGCAATAATAGACGAGTTGGCAAATCTAGAAGCGTCTTTAGACGACAAAAAAATTTGCAGTAAATTACACAACTAGTACAACTAAAAATAATCGTGCTTGTTGTTGTTGTAACGGATACCTAATCCCCGTTAGGATGGTCGGGATTAGAAAAGTTGTCATCGACGTCATCCAATGGTAGGCCCAGGAAATCTGCTGTTTCGATGGGTCGGACCAAAAAAGGAAGTGTGTCAGATGTGTAGGGTTAGCAGAGCATACAAAGAGGTGGCTAGTGTCATGCGGGGACTCATTGCACGCTGGACATACGTTTGATATGTCAGGGTCTATTCTGGATAAGTAAGAGTTTAAATTGCTACAATATCCAGAACGAAGCAGCGCTAGGGTCACTCGCATTTCTCGCGGCAGCTCGAGTTCTTCGTCTGCAATGGGTGGTAGTTTGACTCCAAGTACGCCATTTACTAAAAGTCGAGTCGGTGAAGATGTTAATGGCTCCACTGCAAATGGCGATCAACGCATGTCTGAAGTTTGTTGCGTTCGAAGTCTGGTCGGCTTGTTGTTATATGTCGTCGATGTAGTTGATGAAGGACCTATTGATGCCTTAGTGGGCGGTTCCGCTCCAAGCAGGCGTCTGCAGGAATGATTTCTCCGAAAGCACCCCAGCAGAAACTGCTTGGATAGGAGTTCTTTGTGCTCCTTAACTGGGAGTATACGGGCCTCAGGTGTTCGAGGAGACATCAAGAGGCATCCTGTCGTAGTCCGGAGTGCAGTGTTTTGGCACGTTTGTAGCTTTCTCGTTTTCGATCCACAGCCTCCAAGCAAATATTTATGTGGCGTAGTTAAGGGCCGCTCAGCCGATTGCCAATAACGATCCTTTGTCTTTTCCCCAAGTGCTGTCGATTAGCGACTTAAGGATTTTGTTGCGGCTCTGTACTTTAGCAATAATCGCGGTCGTGTGAGGAGTGAAGGAGCACAGGCTGTCGAAAGTAACGCATGAGTGCTGCGGCTAAGCTGCAGTTAAAATTACAAATGTGTACGAGTACATTTGATTGCCACAGAGTATCATCGTCTCCCGATTTAAAAAACTGGAGTTTTAAGAAACACGAATTTAAGATTTTAGGTACTGAAGCTGATTGACTCGAACGTTTCGTATACTTTAAATCCAAAACACTGATATTTTGAAAACTATATACAGACCTAAATCCTCTTAAAAAACCGATGTTTTAAAATTAAAATACTTCTTGACCACCGTTACTATCCTTCAAAAAATTTAAGAAAAATCGATGGAAATAATATATCCTCCTAACAAAAGTTGCCATTTTTCTCGTTCCAATAGAAAAAAGATAAGATTTTCGTAGGTTGATCAGGGGATTGTAGGATATTGCTGTTTTCAAAAAGATATCTTTAATACAAATTTCATTTTCGTACAAATGCAACCAAAGAATTTTATGTCTACATATTTTATAAATAAAGGAACCATACATATACATATGTATGTATGTCAATATTTAATTTAATGCACATTGACTCACCAGTAGTAGGAAGAGTAATTTGACGAGCCAACTCAAATGTGATGCCATAACGTTCTCACGATAAGAATTCACTAGCGCCCTGCTGCTTATGCACTTGACTTAATGTTGCGCGTCTCCCAGACAATATTTTCCGCTATTGACTACGCAAAATTTTGCGCGTCGTTCCGAAAGTCACTTCCTCCTTCCTTTCCACTCTTAGCAGCTGCTTTGATTGCTGCTGCTGCTTCTGCACTTTAGAGCCACGCAAATTTGGTATTCAAATGAGACAACAACGAAAGAGGAATAATATGCCACCTAAATGCTTTTCGCCCTTTATGATTCACGTGCACGTCACGCGGTGATTCATAATGGTAATACCGCTGCAACAACGGTACAAAGTTTGGTGGAATTACAGTTTCTTTTAGCGAGCCAATGCATTATGCAGCGTGCTGCCGACCTGTGTGTAGAAGCGTGTGGTGGAACGAAAGTAAAGTTGCGTGTGAAATGTTGCTGGCGGCTGGCAAAGTAACGGTGAAAAACTGTAAATGTTTGCAATTGCCGCTGGACCGCTTGAAGGCTGCTTGCTGGTTACTGCTCACTGTTGTTTACTGGCTAAAGGAGTGGGAGAAAGGTAAAACAAAAGAAAAATTTATTAAAACAGGTTAGTGATGCGGAATACTTTTCTGACCACATGCAGTTGGCCATGTTCTTATTTGCACAACAAATGCATTAATAAATTTAGTTCGCATTTTTGTTATGCCCCCATATGTTAATGATATGTGAGTATGCGAATGTAAGGAGAATTTGGAGAGTTAGGGGACTTTTTTGGAATAATTTAAATTTTTTCCACGAAAATATAATTTTAACATATTTTTCTTAAATGCAGATTAATATTAGTCACATTCTGACTGTTAGGATTATTAAAACTAGCACAAGATAAGTCATTGGAAAGAAAAAGCATGTGTCACAACCTTAAGTGCTTGCTAAGATTTCGTGCGGCATCAATCGATTCACGACAGATTTGTAGAATACCATTCTAGGCAACAGTGATAAAATGTATCAACGCCAATAACGACTTCAAAAGCTATTTAACGGTTTTTTTATACCTTTAAATCAAAGTATATTCATTTATTGGTATTTCCTGAAAACTGCACTTGAAATATCTCAAAAGGCTTTCGTACCAACCCTAAAAAAATATAGAAAGGATTCATAATCACTTCTGAATGCCAATAACATAAGGCGAGACTAGATGGTAAACAGTCCTAGTTCTTCTAAAACGGCATTTCAAACCTTATTGGTACGCTTTTGTCCGTAGTGGCTCAACCAACAATTTTCACGAGAATACTTTGAAAGTATTGCACTCTTACCGTACTCAAGATTTAGATACAAGGATTGCCTTCGGTCCTAAAAAGTATTAAGCCTTTGTTTTAGCATCTGTATCTCTCATATGAAAAAAATCATATAGAATTGATTGGTCTTTCGGAGCTTGTCTATTGTATCTACTTAAATATTTTCTTGGAATTTGTTTATAGACGGTCACCTATTCCGTTTCGAAATACTCATAATACGGTCGAATTTATGTCGAAAAGAACCAATGAAAATACTAATTCGCACTCTTTTTGCCTTATTCTGTGGAGCAAATCTCGTTTAGTGGCATTGAACATACTCCTTCTTGGAAAGATATTTTCAATTTTCATAACTGAGACTTGAAGTTTGTGATTTTCTGCAAACTCCGAAACAATGTTAAAACACTGAAGAAGAATATATTTTCTAGAATGTCTACTGGACACATAAAGTTTACGCTTGTTTCCACTTCTACGAAAATTAACAAGTTTCCTCTCTTACTATGCTACTATTTCTTCAAAATTAGTCGATAATGGTTCATAGGTCATAGTGATAGTTTAAGTAACTGTGAAGTAGATTAACTAACCTCAACAGACACCACCTTACAATTAGACCCCGAAAAAGTGGAAATGTATATACCCCTGGTTGTCTGTAGATACTTAATCTGGAAATATGTTATAGATATAGCTAAGTCTCGGTGGAAAAAGCAATCCCGTACTTTCTAAACAAGCAGACAAACTCCACATGAATGGAATATGAACCGCACACGTCGATATTGAAATTGAATTGAGTGCTAACAGTTCAATGTTATCATATAACGAGCACTGAAGAAGCTGCAAAGAGGTAGAAGAAGAAGGGACTGTAGAACATCTTCCATTCGGACACATGGTTTGTATAGACGGAAATGGGACATACGAGTATAAATTTTTTCGAATAGATGAACTTCATGAAGAACTCAGGGTGGTTCAGTGATTCATGATAATGTGAAGGACGTTTTGTCCACTCTACTTATGTACGTCTTTTTCAAACTAGTGCTTATACTCCCTGACTTTCATACCCTGAACAGTTTTTCACATAAGTGAAACATCGGAGAGTCGATACAAAATATATAAATGTGATTAGCCTGGCAAGCTGAGTCGATTTAGCTTAGAATCAAGCGCTTGTGTTGGAAAATTTTTTCATTAGACCAGATAACTTCACAAATGTAACATAGAATATTATCAAAGAAGTGGTGCACTCTCCGAAGAAATTGCTCAGATCGAGTATATAGCTGCTATACAAACTAATCGATTACAGTTCTTGTAAGAAATCTTGGTATTTGTGAAGAGTATTAGCATAACATCGATGGAATCGAAGTTAAAGTTTTTGCTTGTTTTAAAATTTGTCTGCCAAAAAGTTCTATCCTACAAACCAATTATCTGGTAGCTGTGATCACTGATACAAACACATGTATTACTTCACTAATTATAGTGAAGCCCTCACATAGAAAGTCCCTATTGTAAGAGATCAGCCTTAGAATCTAACCTTACTTCTCATGAAAATGTTAGAGACCTTTCAAACTGCATACTACCATAAATGCTCTCAAACACAAAGGCAATAGTTAACAGACTTATTCAACAACTCTCGTATTATGGGTTATAAACCTCGCAAGAAGCATGCATTAATAATTACTTATTTGAAATATTTTATGCATCCATTATATGTGGGTTATTTCCAATTCGTTGTGATCACTATTAAACAGCATCGTTAAATCGAAGCGGGGGGCCCAGCAATTAGCAAACACTTCGTTGAGCATGCATACATTAATATTGATAAATATTTCTATAACAAAAAAAAAAACAAAAACCACAGTAGAAACAACAGTTAATATCTATTACAGACTTAACAAACGCCCTACAATCGCTTAGCGATCGGATTACACGCCTATTATATCAATTTGATACAAGCTTATACATTCTTACAAACATCACATAATACCACAATAAAGACAGCGCTAAGTATACATAAGCGATACAGGTGCGCATGCGCAGACTTGCGAGTACACCGCTCATCCATAGCAAAATCAGACAAAAGCTCTGAAATTACGGCACCTCACTTCGGACAACACCCACAAAACTCATTAATTTTTAATAATAACAGACGGACAGTACATGAATAAATTATAGCGCACACACAGCCAGATACACACATGTACATACATATGTACATGTATATATGTGGTACTATGCGCTGGCATACATACCGGCGCGTCAATCAGCGATGATTGTAAACTTTTACTTTTCTCAATAATTCATCGCAATGAAATGCTGTTACTACTACAATATAAAGTACATTCTTCAAAATTATTTTTTATTTGAAGGAAAAAAGAGAATTGCATAACACCCTTTTGTATCGTTATAATGAGTGTAACAAAAGCTATTCATGTCTTATAAAGCAATCCAAACAATTACTACTGTTACAACACACAAACACACACACACAAATGCAACTACAGCTAACTTCGTACATAATATAACGTTACTTATATGTGTGTGTACGTGGATGCCAAAGAAATACCAATAATAGTCTTAAGCTGTCATGTTAACAGCTGAAAAGTCAAACCCATTTATCGGCATTCCTCCACAAACCCACATATCACACATACATACATACTCGTGTGTAAATAGTATGTATGTATGTTTGCGCCTAGTGAGTATGCAGAATCGGATTAGCTCTAAATCCACATATTTAACATTTATAATATTTCATTTTTTTACATATTTACACATATGTTTTTAATCAAAACATAGATCTAATTACCGGGTAACCTCGATTCGAATTTAAAAAAACCAAAGTAAAGAAGACAACCACTAACCAAATATTCAGTATGCGCCTAGTCTTAGAAAATACCCGTAAAGAGCAGATCAACATACACCACCTCTTCATCGATTTTAAAGCTACTTTTGACAGCACGAAAATGAGATTCTTTTTTGCTACCGAATTTTCCGAATTTTGTATCCCCGGAAAACTAATACGGATGTTTAAATTGACGTTGAGCAATACCAAAAGCTCCGTCAGGGTCGGGAAGAACCAAACGAGGTTTCAGAGAAGAGGATTCCCTATCGTGCGACTTCTTCAATCTACTGCTGGAGAAAAGAATTCCAGCTGCAGAGCTGATAAGGGAAGTTACAATCTTCTATAAGAGTGTACAATTGCCTGATGATTGCCAATGATATAGATTGGCCATAACAACCGCGCTGTTAGTTCTGCTTTCTTCAGAATGGATAAAGAAGCGAAGCAAATGGGACTGGAAATGAACGAGGGCAAGACGAAATATCTCCCGTCATCAAACAAACAGTCATCGCACTTGTGACTAGGCACCCAATTCACTGTTGACAGTCACAACTTCAGTCAGTTTCATCTATCTTCGAACCAACATCAACACCAACAACAAAGTCAGCCCCGAAATCCAGCGCAAAATGTCTCTTGTCAACAGGTGCTACTTCGGAGTAAGTAGGCAATTGAGAGTTAAAGTCCTCTCTCGACGAACAAAAACAAAACTCTACAAGTCACTCATCATCCTCGTCCTTATATATGGTGCTGAACCATAAACGATATAACATCTGATGAGTCAGCTTAACGAGTTTTCGAGAGAAGGGATCTGCGGAAGATTTATGGTCATTTGCGCATTGGCAACGGCGAATACCGCAGTCGATGGAACGATGAGGTGTACTAGATATACAACGACATTAACATGACTACACTGGCTAGGTGATGTAGTCCGAATGGATGAAACCACTCTAGATCTGAAAGTATTCGATAAAATACCCCCCAGGGAAGCAGAAGAAGACCTCAACCTCTTTTTTTGAGAAAGAATGGCTACACTTTGAATCTTCTATTGGCGGCAAACAGCGGAAAGGAAGCGATGTCTACCTCAATAAAGAAGAATAAGATATCTTGCGCCTTACATTCTTGTAAATAACGATGAGCTGTACGAGATATACGACGACATTGACATAATTCAGCGAATAAAAAGACAGCGGCTACGCTGGCTAGGTCATGTTGTCCGGATGAATGAAAACACTCCAGCTCTGAAAGTATTCGACGCAGTACCCGCCGGGGGAAGCAGAGGAAGAGGAAGAGCTCCACTCCGTTGGAAGGACCAAGTGGAGAAGGACCTGACTTCGCTTGGAATATCCAATTGGCGCCTCGTAGCGAAAAGAAGAAACGACTGGCGCGCTGTTGTTAACTCGGCTATAATCGCGTAAGCGGTGTCTACGCCAATTAAGAAGAAGAAGAAGAAGAAATAACCCACCTTTTGTCACCAATAAAATTGCGCTTCAAAAATGGATCACTTCCTGACGTCTGATGAGCAAATCACAGTCCTTAATGCAACGAAGCAAATTTCGTTCTGTACGAACGTAACGTCTACGCCACGCTGTTTTTGGACGAAAGTAAGCAATTTTAACAAAAAATCGAAAACGAACCAAAACGCGCCCAAACAAAACAGCTGTAAAAACTTAACAAAGCATTCAAAGTGGCCGACATTATCAACATAAGAAAGGTATTTGAGTACCAACAAAATGCAACAAAACAATCGAAAATGGATTTCTTTAATCCATTCTCTATTTAGTTTAAATGAAAATTTCACAAGCCACTAAAGCTACATCAACTAAACTCGTCCTTCTAGCACTTCTTTATACAGTGAAAAAATCATTAAATCGTTGATAACCACGCCTCCTCCCCATATAACGGTTATGTTGAAAACTTCTTTAACTCACCTTGGAAACACAAAATATTGCAGTAACGATGATACGAGAGAGCTTTTTAGGCTTATGCGTAAAAATTGGAAAAAGAGGGTGTTAGATTTTTTATAGAAGAAATTCCATATCTCAGGAACTATCCAATCAATTTCGGTCAAGCTGATGAATAACTTTAATTTATCACAAGAATGGAGATGGTCATATTTTGTTTAAAAGAACTACTACATAGGCATACATACAAGGTGCGCTCCAAAGTAAACATTCAAAGATTGTTCTGTTTTTGTTTTAAGTCCTGTTTACTTTGGAACACACCTTGTATATTCCATATTCGGGCTCATTTTCAGCTCTATTTACTATCATGCATTTCTGCATATTTACGTATTTTATGGCGGGCGGTACTTTAATCGTAATTTCGTATTGAATCTAGAGTCAAAATATGTATGTGTTTTAAAGCTTATTTTTTTAGGTTAAGTCATTGATTTCGTATAAATCTGGCATTTTTTTTCATTTAATCACCGAAGTTAATGTGATGAGTAGGTAACATATTACAAAAAATTAAATTATAAATGTAACATTTTCAAATTAAGCATTAATGTACCACCTCTCACCGGCTTTAGAACCGACCTTCAACTGGATCTTTATTCATTAAAATGTCGAAAGCAGAGCATTCCCCACAGAGTAAATAATTGTGAGTAATTTCATAAAGGGCTCCCGATGAGACATATGGTACATAAACACTTTCAAACATTTCATGCCTTCCATTATTCAAGGTAAAAAGAAGCATACATGTTACATCATAACTATAACAGTGCTATATGGGCACCCCACCAAGAGCGGGATAGGTCCAACTATTTCCGAGCAAATCCAGTTAGCATTCTACTGCGTGGATGTGTTTTGAATGATCGCAAACTTGCGTCTACAAGCTTTCGATTTTATTAATCGCTATAATTGTTTTGTTAACACCAGCGCCAACGTTTAGCAGTCGATCATCAGTTTTTTGTAATTTTGCCACTGTCGTTCTTCTTTTTTGTAGCCGCTGATGCCAACACCTCTTCTTTTTGCCTTCGATGAGAACAATTAATTTGATTAAATGTTTATCTCCAAGACAATTGCCTGCAGGTACAAAGACAACAACAGCACACCAAAAACTGAAAAATAATCACCTTCACTTTTCATTTCGGTTTTTCACAGCCGACAGCCTGCGGTCAGCTGCTGAGTTAGGCATTTTTAGTATGCACATATGTTAGCTAATTGCTGGCTTATGACTATTCCAGCCTTAATTAATTTATTTACTGATTTGTGCGGCGATATACTAGTAATTCAATTATGATGCCTAAAAAATAATTACTTTTCTAGAAAATATAAGTATATATTTAAACTTGAAGTTAATTTGCCGCCGAGTTACCAAGCGAAGACGAAAAGACTAGGCTAAAAGATTAACCCGCATTTTACAGCGTGGCTGCCATTAATTTGAAGACCACCTCTAGATTAAATATGACTGAAGAAAAAAACAGGTTGTGTTAATTTGTATGTGTCGTACATTGTGTACGCGTGCATGTTGGTACACTAGTGGTCCAAGAAAGGTTTACGATATTTTTATATCCATGGTTATTTTTTAAAAATTGTTATCCATTAGAAAATGTTTATTTTCAAAAATTTTTTTTTTATTGAGATCGTATACTGGAAAAAAGGGAATATTGGCATAAGCAAAAAATTTAACATTATTTTCTATAGAATTTCTATTGTGTTTTCAAAGAGTATTAGAAAACGTCCAGTCCGACAAGCTGAGCAGACTTAGTTATGTCCATCTGTTCGTACGTTAGTCCAGCTATACATACTTGAACAAGTCAATCAATTACTTATATATCGAGTTGAAATTTTGCACACGTCCTTTTCTCGCACAGACGCTGCTCTTTTGCCGAAACCGCCCTTACAAACTGACCAATTGAGATAAGTTCCTTGTATAGAAGACCTATTTATTCACAAAATTTGATACGGATAGCAAACTAAAGCATCGCTATAATATCAGTAGATTTTATTTTTATCGGCTAACTATGGCTTACAGCTGCTACGCAAACTGATCGGTCAAACCCAAATCCATGTAAGATTATTATCTAAAGTATCGCTACTATATCCGAAAATATTGTTCAGATCGGACCACTATAGCACATAACTGGCATATAAACTGAACACTCAAAATCAAGATACATATCATTTTATAACTTTTACACCATAAAAAGTGCACCTGTAAAGGGTATAATAGCATCTGTACAGCCAACCTTAACATTTTTTCTTGTTTTTTTTTTTTTAATTTTCAATTTTTGCATATACATACATATTATTTTTTGACAGTAAGTGTATAGGTAACATAAGTTCTTCTGTTCATTATAATACACGCCAGCCAGCCTTACGGATTTAAAATGTGTTCAACTACAAGAAGGTGTACAGGTCTCTTCAAGGCACCCATTAGGAAATACTATATTGTACTTTATACCAATGTCTTGATGTCTTTAGTTACGAAGTTATGTAGGTCAGTGTAAGATTTTTATAAAATGTAATAATTTTGTAAATTGTTTTTAGCCAAAAATTCAATATTTTTTGCAAAACCGCAAGTTTGCGTAAAAGCTTCTTGAAAAATGCGAATCAGTAAAGGGACCCAATAGCTGCCATTTTGTGTCTCAATTCACTTTCTATACAATTGGAGGTATGATATATGTATACATATATTATTTTTTCTTCTTTTTCACTGTCACTGTTAAGTATATATTAGCGAATAGTTCTGTAAAATTACGTGCTCCCAACTTTAGGCGGCACGAAAGCGAAACATAAAAAAATTATAATCGATTGTATGGGTGATATGTGATGGAGTTGTCCATTCTGAATAGAATATCAAAATATACATATATAATATATTAATTTTCAATCGGATATCTCAAAAACTGACGAAGAAATCATTTAAGTCCATAAAAGCTAACTTCGACTTAAAAATACACGTCCAAAACCGGTTTTCGGCCCATCCCTTAAGCAAAGTTGTTCAGAATGGTTCATAAAACATTTTTTGCTTATGCGATTTTTCGTTTTTTTGGTTTCTGTTGGAGTTTAAAGCGGGTAAATTATCCTTCTACTATATATAGATTTTTTGGATCAAGATTAGAAGCTACTACAATTTGTATAATTACTTCAAATATTCTCGAACTGTATAAAAAATTATCTCCACCATCTATCGCAAGCTTGCATAAGCTTCAAAGTTAAAAGCTTCCATAATCCCTACAGGGTGTCCATACAATTCATATTTTTTTGGTGTACATTTAGATACACGTCAAAGTTCTTCGTATTGTTACTTTTTCGAAATTTTTTGCTTATTCATAATACCACCGCTGTCATAGCCTTTGACTTGTTTGATAAACAGGAAATACTAAGTCACAAAAAGCAAAACGAAGCTAATAGCCAAATGACGCTAATCAATACAACGAACTCTCAAATGAAATTGAGAGTTTAAACCAACAAAAAAATTAAAATTACAAAAAAATGTGTTAAATGAAGTTAATTCAGACACTCGCTGTGTGACTTGTATATTTTTTTTATTACTTTAAGTGTTACTTTTAAGCGGCATACTTCATTTATTGAATCAATATGTGCACCTAATTACAGTGAATTGATTTCAATTTTGTTTTTTTTTCAGAAATGTGACCAACTGTGAACCATTCTAATTACAATTTGATATGCTATAATTTGTTTAGAGCTTAGTCAAAAATTATGATTTTGTATTTAAATAAGTATTTTTTAAAATTATTATGATATTTATTTGTTATGTTCTCTTCCGAAAACTGTTTTTTTAGTAAGGAAAAAAAAGAGAAATAAATAAATGGAAACGCAGATAATTCTGCAGTCAAATTATTCGAGGCATCGATCATAAAAAATACGGCACATGCTCTCACTAATAAATAGAAATTGACGTTTTCAGGATGAACCTTACCAAGCGGAGAAAATTGCTAAGGGTTTATCATATTCATATACATACAAGTATAGGTATGTACTTGTGCCCTAAGGCATACTTCAATATGTGCTTCGAAATGCAAGATTTTCACAAACTTCATTCAGGATATTATTGCCATTCATATTTCAAAACTAGAATACTATATATTAAAAGATAACAAGACTTATATTTTAAACATTTGGTTCAGAATATGTGAAAAGTTCCTGATATCTACAATACGACCAATCCAATCGAAATAGGTCAAGGATAATTATATCATATAGTACATTCTCAAAACCACAAACACGAGAAGTTGGCTTTTGAAAAAAATATCTTCTCGAATGGACAGGGAAAGAAAATTTTAAAATCTCTCAGAAATATCCATCCCATTTGAGACAAAAAAACGAATGCCATCAGATATCTCTCTGAGACAAACGGTTAGGTTAGGTTAATCTAGTAGGACAATGAGCTACGTTTAGACCAGTTGTGGTCCTTGCGATAGTATATGGAGTTCAGTTACAAAGTTCATGAGGAATAGGCATTCTTCCGGATGCCTGCGCTTGAAGCGAATTTAACAGAATCTGTGGCTTCCCACCGATACCTCCTCCAGTGTATCATACCGTTGGTACCCCAGAGGCTTACGAGGTAGTCTTGCTAATGCGGGAATTTTGTGTACTTCCGATCTACCGTTTTGCACATGACTTTTGCAGTTTTGCACCCAGGTAGCTAGTTTTATCGAGTTAAGATTTTCTTTACCATCCTTCTGTCCAGATCGTCATATAGGCAATGCATTGGTTTCCCAATGTTGATCGCGATTTCGGGTGGTAGCCCTACCACTTTCCACTATTTCATTGCCCTCGTTCCGTTTGTGGCCTGACACCCAGCAGAAGTGAAGTTGCTTACTTCTGTAAACAGTGTTCACTGCTGCCCTGCTTCCCAAGATACTTCTGAACTATTTGCGATACGAGGATATTATCTTGATTGCTTGGCTGTCTACACAGATATTGACTCTGCAGTAATGTATCAAAAATCATGTAAGGCATGCATGAGACTCATGGTGTAAAATCTCAGAGTACTCATAACACCTAAACAATAAATTTCCCAACATTGGAAATGTATTTTAAAACAAAATATAATTATCATTTATTTATGACAAATTTTATATTTATACTTTACCTACAAAAGTAAGTTTTCACAAATTTTGCTTAAAACCATTTGTTTCTTATACAATATCTTCACACATTCAAACATTTGGTTGCGTTCTTTTGAGCTTCGCGATATTTCTCGTTATTTCGGGTTTACACCTGCTGCGCAGCCAATTAACACTTCTTCTCCATTTGCTTCGTGTCATCAAAACCTTCAACGGTAATTGGATATTAACTCCTTCAAAAGCGTACATATATTTATGAGTTGTACAAGTTTAAGCGTTTCCATCAAATTGCGGATGAGTGGAAGCTATCAAATCTTCAAATTCCAAAATGCATGTTTAATCATTAAATAAATTAATTTCTACATCAAAATCATGAGTGCCATCAAACGCAAATTAGAAATAAGACGCAGGGGTGAAACATCGTCAGCTAACTACGTAAAGATGATAAAAATTATTTAAATTTTATTCATAAAGATTTTAGCGGCACATGAGTTATGTTTTAATTATGCAAAATCAACTTTTTGGCACTCGAGTTATTTCAATACCGTTAAGAAATTAAGAATTATAGACGTGATTATAATATTAGATATTCAAAGATTATTGAGCCTTCTAACGCAGTGAGAAGTGTCATAAACGAATTTGTTTTTTAATGCTAGTAATATTTCAGAACACCATCTATATGATGAGTTGATAATGATTATAAGAGGATTAAATCACTAATAAATATGCTGGTGATCTCTCGATAAGTAGATATGTAATAGTTTATTTTTTTTAAATTTCCATAAGAAAAATGGCGTTCTTGAAATGCTTCGTTTCAAAGAGCATTATATAAAAGGCAAAGCAAATGAACTAATGAACTGAATGGCGACACAACACAGTTAGCGATCGTCGTGAGATCGTAGAAGATGTATATTTCACCTAACTATTTTAACGGTGATAACATCGAAAGTCGTCATGTTCGATTTAAAGAGATGGCGAAGATTGACACACACCAAATTAGCTTTTGGTATTTAAATTATCAGCGATTTGCACCAAAATCTCTGTCTTGATCTCCCCCTCGATGCTGAGGATAAAGTCTACTATTTCCCTGTAAATAGAGGTAGTCACGAATGAAAACGGTAAAGCTATTGCCTCTTTAATTTACGCCAAACCTTGGAAAAGCTTGGAAAAGACCAGTGGAAAGATGATCGACACATACCACCACGGCGATTTCAAAGCAGCTTTGACAGCACAAAAAGGAGCTGCCCTTATGCCCCTATGTCTGAATTGAGAATGCCCGCAAAACCAATACGGCTGTGTAAACGTCAGGATTAGGAAAAACCACTACTAGCCGTTCGTCACAAAAGGAGGTTTCAGACAAGGAGACTCTTTACCGTGCGACTTCTTCAATCTACTCCGGAGAAAATAACTCGAACAGCAACGCTGAATCGAGAAGGCACAATCTTTTATAAGAGTGTACAGCTGCTGGCGTACGCCGATGATATTGGCCTCAACATAGCCGCCGATAGATCTGCTTCCTTCAGGTTGGACAAAGAAGCGAAAAAACTGGGTCTGGCAGCGAACGAGGACAAGACGAAAAATCTTCCACTTCTCTGTTGACAGTCATAAAATCCAACTCGTAGATAATTTCGTCTATCATGGAACTGGCATGAACAACAACAACAACAGCAGCCTCGAAATCCAACTTCTATTAGTTTGGACTGGGTAGACAGTTGATAAGTAAAGTCCTCTCTCGACGAACAAAGACCAAACAACATCTGATGAGTCGCCGTTACGAGTTTTCGAAGGAAAGATTCTGCAGAAAATGTATGGTTATTTGCGCATTGGCAACTGCGAATATCGCATTCGATGGAGTTCTACGAGTTACACGACGGCATTGACATAGTTCAGCGAATTAAGAGACAGCGGTTACGCTGGCTACATCATGTCATCCGATTGAAACACTACAACTCTGCGAATATTCGACATACATAGTACCTGCCAGGAGAAACAGAGGAAGAGGAAAACATCCATTCCGGTGGAGAAGGACCTGGCTGCACTCGGTGTCTCGAATTGGCGACAAATTGCGAAAAGAAGAACTAGCGCGCTGTCGTTATCTCAGATATGTCTACCCCACTAAAGAAGAAGAAGTAAGTACGAAGATAGTTAATATAGTTCCTGTTGAGACGGGGCCCGCACCTCTGGTTCGGGTTTTCTCTCATTATTTATGGCAAATAAAAAATATTTCCTAATTTTCATATACCCTATTCAATACACAATAATGGCGAGTTTTGGTTGTAAAATGGCTATTAATATTTATTCAACATAATGGATTCTGTATGGCTTTTTACTGTTCTCCTGCTCTCGGAACTCAAATATCTACTCTGAGGGACATATCACCAAGCAGTTAGTGTGGATAGTTTTTTTTAAGAAATACAAAGGAATATCTACATTAATAATTATTAAAAACTACGAAAATATTTCCAATATATACGCCACATAGCTCCTCTGCAAGTGTTGCATAACAAAAACTTTAACAAATTGAGTTTACAAGTTCAGTGTTTCCGATAAAAACAATTCGTGATTCACTAATGCTGCAAAAACAACAACACACGCAGAAGAGCTTATTTATTATTTCGGTTGCATTGTTGCTGGGCCACTTCATAATTAGTCAATCGGATAATCAGTCAATCAACCGCAACAGCATAGTCATTGATTGAGCATCATTTGTTCGCATAGTTTTTGTTGTATTTTTACCGTTGCAGCGAAGATTAAGAATCGGTATTTAATAATTTTTGTCTACAACCTTGCTGTCTCGTCTCAGCTTACC
This sequence comes from Bactrocera neohumeralis, assembly GCF_024586455.1. Taxonomy (NCBI): domain Eukaryota; kingdom Metazoa; phylum Arthropoda; class Insecta; order Diptera; family Tephritidae; genus Bactrocera; species Bactrocera neohumeralis. The sequence continues at coordinate 62,801,250 of NC_065919.1, forward strand.
GCCATCAACTCACGGGTAAGGAGGTGTGAATTTACCTTCGTATTTAAATTAGTTGCCACATGTACTCTACGAAAACATAACTAACGGTTAATAACACCTAATAACCTTTATAAAACATGGCGTATTTTGCATACTTAAATACAACAGTGTTCTAAGAAATGTTAAAAATAGTGCAAGATGTACCAAGCATGAGAGAAGTTGTCACTTTATCATTTTCTATACATTTGCCTAGAAACGACAACGAAATGAACTAAAGCTTTTTCGTAATACATACCAGTAACAAAAACTATACTTCATATAGAACAAAAATTTTTTGAAATTTACATTCACTATTAGCCAAAAAGTCTTCAAAAAGTCACGACATAAGTGAAACATGAGATATCTGGATATTTGTAAGCGTCATGTACTACCGAGGCTAATCCTAGATTCCGCCTTTCGGCAGGCAGTGACAAATCGATGAGTGCCTTTTTGACATTGAAAAACTCACATAAAATTTTCAGTTGTTCAGAACCCGTTTAGAACTTTCTGTTGTTGTAATAAGATTAAGAGGCATACGGCCAGACCAACAAGAAGTTCGCCCAGCATATACTACATAAATATCATTAATATCTGCAAAACTATCCCAATAAGATATTATGACTCGTACGTCATTGATAGTATCCAAAAGGCTCTAGATTATTTGAGTAGCAATATTGTTCGTTAGTAGGGCAGAGTAGAATAATCGATAAGTTAGTCTATTATACGAGTACACATCCATCATGGTTTTAAAATCTGATAAGCCAAACTCTCCTCCAACTTCTTCTCTTCTTTATATTCTCGCAAGCTTATCGAAAACAATTACGTATTTAAAGGCTCACAAGCCAACCAAAGAATTGCAAACAGACCCCAAAATACAAAAGTGATTGAAGTATCACCTTTTAGTCAGAACGATTTTTTGGGTTAGAAGGAATTGAATATACTTTAACTTGAACACTTCGAGTAATACACCTTTAACCTATTTGGTTAGGAAATACCTGAAACAAGAACTACTGTTTTGAAGCTCAGAAGTTGAATATTGCACTGATATCTTTTGAATGTACTACCTTAACAACCTTTCTTATAGTTTCCTCAACGTTACCCACAGAAGCAGATTTTAGGTAAGAATAATTTTCAAAAATTATACACAGTTCAAAAGTTAATTGATTGGGAGCAGTTCCTTGCATACATACCAATTAATTGAAGGTCAAAGTCACTTAAAACTTTTTCTGAAAGCAAAAACACTTTCGCTTTAACCGAAGCACTGGCTTCATAGAAAAACCCCAATTATGTTTCGCTAGCAACAAAGAAATTACTAAAAAATTCTAACCACAATTACTTTTGAACCAAAAGTCAATGTCCGTCATTGGTTATTTTCGCAATTCACATGAGAATTCGCATACGCAGATGCCAAAGAAATCTTTGATTATTTACCTCAATTTTGAATAACAAAAGAAATCTACTTTTAATTTTCATTGCGAAATTTTCAACCTCAACACATGGCGAATCAGCCGAAAACAAAAAAACAAATATTAGTATAAAAGCATACATACATACATATACATATGGGAATAAATATCCACAAAAACTTTTCAAAGGAATCACCATTTGTCGAATTCAATAATTAAATCATTCTCAAAGAATCAGAAAAAGTGATATTTCTTAATGAGAAAGCACGAATTGCTGCAACATGTGTTTGTTGGTATTGTTGTATTCGCGGTGGTAATTAGCATAACACGTAAACTAACACGCTTATCATTTGATAGCCAGCAACAGCAACAATTCAGAAACCATTCTTTCCCAAACTTGTTTCTTCGCGTTTTTACAAAGAATTGGTGCTATAAATGAAATTCGTAATTTCTTTGCCTTCTGAGTGACGCATTCGCATTAACTATGCAAATTAATAAATTTCTATAAAAGATAAAGAAAAAACACACAAATAATATAGAAACTAAATTAAAACATTGCAGGTTATAGCAAAAAAATGCTTTCTATTGAAAGAATAAAAGAAACCGGAAAGCTTTATAACTGTCGCATTAAGTAAATGAGAAGTGACATTAAAATGCATCATCTTTCTTGTGGTACTCTAAACAATTTATGAAATAATGATTAGGGATTAATGTTTTAAAAGAATTTTGGTAAATAATGGTCAAAATCAATAAATTTAATTAAAAATAAGTAATAATTTAAGTTTCCGTAGGAAGAATTTGAAAAGTTTTCGAGAACCATGAAGATAATTTACATTAAAATATTAAAAATGATTTTTTCGGCAAAATAAATTTATTTTATACAAAATAGTCTCCTTCTGCTTCAAAACAGCTTTTTGCAAGGCCCAAAAGCATGTCGAGCGAGTGTTTTACCTCGTTGGCCGGTATGGCCGCCAGTATGCCGATGAAAGCCTTTTGAATGGCCTCTACGTCTGCATAACTCTTTCCTTTCATGGTTAAATGCATTTTTCCGAAAAGGAAGTAGTCGCACGGTGCCATATCAGGTGAACACGGAGAGTGGTTAATGGTTAAAATTCGATTTTTGGTCAAAAAATCGGTCGCAAGCGTCCTGTGCGTTGGATTCTGAGCAATTTTTGGTCGTCAGTCAATTTGTGCGGAACAAACCGTGCACACACCTTTCGTAAGCCCAAATGTTGGTAAAAATGCGATAAATCGATGTTTTGGAGATGTTTAATTCCATTTCCATGAATTTCAGTGATGATTTCGTCTGATTTTTGATGAATTCACGCACAGTTTCGATGGAATTTCCGGTGATCACGGATTTTGATTGGCCCACAAGTTGATCGTCATTTATGTCCTCACGACCACTTTGAAAACGTTGAAAACACTCATACACTCTGCTACGGGATAGGCAATCATCCCTATAAACTTGTTTCATCAATTGAAACGTTTCGGTAAAAGTTTTACCAATTTTAAAACAAAATTTAATGTTGGCTCTTTGTTCGAAGCTCATTTTCGCACCGAAAACACAAACATACTGACACTTAAAACGCAATAACTTCACTTCCAATCGATGAAATGTCATGAAATTCTCACCTTTTGGTGTGATCTATGGGCCAAGGTAATCATTGGTCCATGTTTCTTCAAAAATGTAAAAGGCAATAACGTTACAGTCAATTAGGAACGCTATATACCTATGATCAATGACTTTTTCGTGCCCGTTGAAGGTTGTTGAGGTGGAAGGCCTTTAGTTTCAACAAGACGACCCTAAATGTCACGCAGCCGACAAAACGATCAATTTGTTGAAGAAAACTTTTGGTGAGCGCATTATCTCGCGTCATGGGTCTGTGACGTAGCCTTCAAGATCGTGCGATTTAACACCACTTCATGTGAGTTGTGAACTACGCAGATAAGCCCGAGGTTATTGACGCCTTGGAAGAGAATATTCGATAGAGAATATTTTATAATGATCAAACTTAAAAAAAATGTGTTTGGAATGAAGTGAGCTTATTTATTATTGAAGCGGGCTTTATTAAGGATGCCCAACTATAGATAATTCATATCAGGATGTGATATAGGCAAGAGAAAAATGTACGATCCCAAACGAGGAAGGGAGCAATCTTCAAAAATCCAGCATCATTTCGATACACATATGGGGCATTGGAAGACCCCAAACTATCATATGGTGAAACATTTTTATAAAATAATATATTTATAATACTTGAAATTGTATTATTGAGTACTACACAGCATTTGAGGCACCAAAAATTTACTGCAAACTATTACTTACTGAAAGGACGCAAAAGACACCAATTAATACATTCCCATTATTCATAAACAACATTCCAATTTTTCAATACATATTAAACAACTCATAAAACATTTTCTCACTGCCCTCAAAATGGCAATGATCAAAAGTCAAGCATGATACGAATGAAAAATTAGCGCAATGAACTCTTCGACCAAAAACATATGCTAACAATATAATTAAAATCACAAAGAATTTGCCAAAAAAGGCAAAATTGTGCAATAAAATAGAACAGCAGCTTGCAAACAAACTCAAATTTCAATAAAACCAATGTCGGGCATAGGTAAATAAATAAACTGTCTCATAAGTATAAACAACAAACAAATGACGTGAGCTACAAAGCTTCGGAAATTAAGACGGAAAATTGCAATTCCATGCAAAAGTAAACAAAGACTAAGCCAAAAAAATACAGTTTATGCGCTCTTTGCACAACTTCATCGCCGCTAAATGGAGTGCAAGTGCACTTGGCCGTACAGTGCGTATGAGTAATGCGCAACAAAAGCAAAATGCCAGAAAAATTGTCAATGCACTCGCTGCTATGCCAGCTGATTTTGCAGTTTTTTACACGCCATTGTGTTGTTGCAGCGGCAACTCAGCTGCTGGCAATGAATGCGTGCGATTTTTCGATTACACACACACACTCACAAAGCCGTGCGCCGGCGTAGAAGGCAACAACGGCTTGACACTCGCGGGCTACCACCGCCAACCATGACTCGCGTGTAGTTCACATAACGGTGCGCAAGAGATAGCACGCTTATTGTTTTTATTGTTGGCGTTCGCATGTGCGTATGTGCTTGCTGGCAGGTACCAGGTAGGTTTGGTCTTATTTGTGCACTGACATTTGTTTGGCCTCTAATTGTGGTGATTTATGCGGGCAAAACAAATAGTTTGATGGCATTTAGTTGACGAATTTTTTAATAGCTCCGCTTTTTTTAGCATAAATTCCTTTCTTACAAATTTTTTGTTGGCAGTTTTTTCATTTGCACTTTTGTATGATTTGTGGTCATTTGGTTTGAATGAAATTGTTGGAGTTTATTGCACTTGGGTGTTTAGTACGCGCAATTTGGCTAGTCTAATTTTTATAAGCCGCTACATGTTGTTATGCATTTATTATTGAATTGAGCGAATAAGTAGTTGACTTCTTTAATTTTCGGCTTGTCATTGCTACGTTTCGGTATTAACCCGATCTAATTACCTCGCATACTAAGTGTTAAGTGCTGGTTGTATTTTATTTTATGATTTTAAACTTGAGTTTTTATAGTTGCTAAGCAATAAAAAGCAGCACAAGTGCAACATCAACAATGCCAAGCAACGCGATTCACCAAAGGAGAAGGGAGATTGTTGGCGTTTATTTTTGAAAAATTTCTGCATTTTTTATGAATTTTTTTTACAGCTTGTTAGTGGCTTCTGTCTGTTGCTGTTTGTCAATGGAATGCACCTTCAAAGTCTTGCTTATTGCGTTTGTATTTTGCTGCGCACCTCGAGCGCTTACTTCGGCTGCAACATTTAATTACTTTACATGCATTTATTGCCAGTGGCTCTGTATATGGTTTTTATTATTGTTTGTACAAATCGAAATAATATAAGCAAAATTTATGTAGATATGCACATCTTGTTTGCGGCAATCGAAACAAGTTTCATAGACAAGCGGAAAATTTTATTTATCTTTTTGAAGAAAATCGTTGGGTAGAAAAGTGGGTTAATATAAATTTAGAAGACTGAGCTTAAAAAGATATAGCAACGAACCCATTTAGCCGACGAGTACAAATAAACAGTTTAGAGATTAGGGGTGGTCAGAACTCTAAAAAAAAAACGATTTTTTTATAACCTTAGAATTATTCTCCGAAAATTTTAAGTAAATTCGACAAATACTTTTCGAATTATACGATAATTAGCACAAGAGCCTCGGGCGCTCTGGAACGTAAATGAAAATGCGTTTTTCTCAATTCAAAGCAATTGCTTCATGATTTTTTACACATGAAAGATCATGGAAATTTTTTTTTTTAATTTCGATTTTTTAACAATTAAATGTTGCTTTTCCCGAAAATCTGTAAAAAAAAATTTTGGAGGGCGCTTTTTTTATTTAAAAAAAACTTCAACACTAGATTTTTTATTAATAAAACAAATTTTTTTCCCGACCATAGATGAGTCGCCAAGAATTAGCGCTGGTGACCGCAAGTAGCTTCGGCTGGAATTGGATCAACTCAAATAGCCGTTACTTTGAAAATTATTATGATTTTTTTGTCTCCAATTTCTATGAAATCAAGTCGAAAGCTTATATACAGTTAGAATTTTCGAAAAAATCGTTTTTTTTTTATTTTAATTTCTTAATGTACATATATTTAAGAACACCCACATAAAATTTCGTATCGTACCGGTGATTATTTTCGAAATTACACGCAAATTTGAAAAAAGGTTTCAGAATGCTTGGAAGTGCACTCCAAACTTTAAACGCGTTCTTCTCAGAGTCGGTGACCAACACAGCGGCTAAACTGATTAGTCTTAACACGAGCTTCTTAAATACATTTTTTAGTAATTAAACACAGATTTTTTCCCACCAATAAATATTTTTTTTAAACAATTTGAAGCCGAAATTTTGGTCAAAAATAGTCAAAAAATTTTATTTTGCTTATTCCTTCTATTAACTACTACATTTAACATTATTTCAACGAATTCTTGTTTTTTCAATTTCAGGGAATCCAGTTTAGAGATATAGAGGTCACCGCAAAACTTTTTTTTTTGAAAGGAACTCCCGAAAATTAATTGTAGTTCCTTTCCAAATAAATATTTTTACTAATACTAAGCCTTCAAATACAGTTAGAAGAAGCATAAATGTGTTAAAATTTTTAGATCAATAAATTTAAAAGTTTTCTCATAAAAAAATCTGGATCCGCTTTTTCCAGCCTACTGTACTATATAACCCAATGAACCAAATTCTCAATAACTACAATTAAGGACTGATCTACTCGCAATATCACAATGTTAGGCACTTCTCCGCTTTGAGTCTGGTATTATTACTGAAGAAACAGAAAAAATTATAAATTAATTAGAAATTTGGAGGTGGAAGTAAACTAAGCAGAGTATTGCAGAATACTGTGACTATTCGTTTTAACTTTGGTATTTTTATGAAGATCTGTTTGATTAGAGGAATATCTATTCACATAAGTCGAATAGTAGTAAATGGTGTCTTTATTAGAAAGTTGCTCGTTGGAACATCTGCAACTGCTACTACAAAATTACAGTTCCTGTCAAATAAATTCTGAGAAAACTTGGTATAGTAATATACATATATGTTTTAGAAAACAGAGATTTCAACGAAGAAAACGCCTACCGACTTAAAAACAAAAACTATATTTCGACGTGAGAATTTTCGATAAAAATATCGTGTTTTTTGCAATATTTAATCAAAATAAGTTGGAAAAATTAATATTTTAAATGAAACAAATTGTAGCGTGTTTGTGCATAAACAGGTTAGTTTACCACAAATTACGTAAAAGGAAGGCCAAGAACTTGATGAATTTAATTTTTCACATAAATTTGTGGTTATGTGAAAATGGTTTAAAGACAAAAGTTGAAGATTTTTCCAGGTAGTGGTAAATTTGTGGTATAACTTTTTTCCATAGAACTTTTAGTTTTGCCGGATATGGAAATAAACCGTTTTTAACCGTTTTTGTGTCTCATTTAGCTTTATTTGTTTTTGCTTTTAAAAAATATCTTGCCTGGTTATAAGCTTTATTATTTAAAATATTTCAAACTCTAAATCAACATGCAATAATTCAAATATATAATAATGCAAATATACCATAATAATAACGGATGATAGTAATAGACTATAATGACAACGGGCCACTCAATTGCTTACGATCTACAGCCAGCTGTCATGTATAATGCAGTATGTATACTCGCACTTTTATCTATTCATATTAGTTGTGTAAATTTGAATTACAAGTATATTATAGCAATACCTATAACATTCGATCTAGTTGACTACATTCGCTATGCCATACTTCACTTTTCACTGCGCTTACGCATACTTCTTGATATAAATCAGTCTATCTTTTTACAAGCTTGTGAATTTTTAATCTAAACAACCTTGACAATGGAATACGTTCGTAAATTTTGCCTTTTTTCATGTTTTCATCTTTTATTTTATTTTATTTTACTTTAATTTTTTTTTTTAATATTATTAATTTCATTAAATGTTTTTAATTAAATAAAATTTTATTTTATTTTTCTATATTATTTTATTATATTTTATTTTATTTTATTTTATTTTATATTATTTTATTTTACTTTAATTTACTTAATTTAATTTCATTAATTTCATTTTATTTTGTTGTTTTATTTTATTTTATTTTACTTTATTTTATTTTATTTTATTTTATTTTATTTCATTTTATTTTATTTTATTTTACTTTATTTTTTTTTATTTTAATTTATTTTACTTTATCTAGTTTCGTTTCACTTTTTATTTTTTTTATTTTTTCTTTTCTTAAAATCTTTTCTGAAATATAACTCAAAATATGGCAGCAAGAAACATTAAAAATAGTGGAGAAAATTTTCTAATTAAAATTTTAGAACCGAAAACCCTCTAACCAGAAAAACCTTTAATTTTGGTTGCAAAGAAGCTAGAATACCCTTCCCATTTCCTTTTGGTTGTTATAAACTTCATAACAAACTTAATACACCATATTCAAGGTATAAAAACGAAGAGTTGTAGTTATGCCATATGCTGCTTATAAATTAAGCACAAATAATTTCGAGAGATTTTCTCTTCATAAAGTTATTTCAAAACACAACTTATTTGCGCGCTTTAACACCATTGTGTATTGCCTAATATTATAAAATATAGCTACAAAAGCTTTGAAAACCACCAAACAGTTTAAGCACAAAACTAGCATAATTTTTTAATAATTAAAACTTTCAAATTACTACAATTCATAAATACTAAAACAAAAGAATCGAACAGCTAAAAATATTCTTGAAACCAGTTTCTGTTATCTAAAACCTTCACAACAAAATTGTATACTAATAGTTAACAATCTAAAAAAAAATATATTTTACGCACGTATTTACAAATATACATAACGAAACACAAATATATATTATACATATATTTTATTAATTTGCTCCGCGAAATAATATTCTGCATTAAAAGTTCTGTCTATTTCACGCGCAAGCAAACTCGCTTGTCGGCATTGCATTACATCTTGCAACATAGTGCTGTTGCAGTTCGCTATTGCCTGTACATTTATGAAATTGTAGCTACATGCATACACACATACAGGCAAATGGTATGTAATGAAATGTATATGCAGCAAGTACTTGCTAGGCAACAATACCAGTCAGCGAGCGGCGGCAACAACAGCTGAAGCAAAGCAGGCACACAGCAGCAGCAACAGTCGACGATAGCAGCGCTGCAAAGCGAATGTTGTGGTAGGCTAACATCGCTAAAATGCCAATAACTACATTAGATTTATGTATGTGGACTTATATACATATATATACATACATTATATGTATAGTATGTATGTATGTTTAAATATATATATTACAGCGTTTATTAGAAGCGCAGCGCAGTTGCAGAGTATTCTGCATGTGTTTGTGTGCACGCGAAGATATTTATAAATACGTGTATGTAGGCATGTGTGTGTAATATAAAGTTAAAAGCTCAAGCTGACACGCTCGCACATATATTTATATAATTATATATACATATTTATTGGTAACATAGCGTAGCTGTCAGTGATTGGTTTTTGATTTGCCTCGACCGCATGTAAGCAACACTCAACAGCAATAGTAATAACAACAAACAGTGGGTAGTGAATTGGCTATCATGCACTAATACCGCACACACAATGGCTAACATAACACCAGCGCCGCTCGCCGCTGCTGTTACTAGCGCGTCTAAACGCCAGGCGATAAAAGACCAAAGCAATTGAAACTTAACATATTATTAGCTGAAATTTGCCGCTACACACACACGCACACGCATACAGCTATAAATATTGTATATTTTCAACGCTTCTAAGCGCACTATTTACATATATGCAGCTGTATTACATATATATATTGTATATATGGTATATTTGTACTCAATATTTTGCATTTCAGCAAGTTTAGTCCACAATATTGCCATTGATAAGCATTTTTTGTTGCTAACTATGAAAGAAAATAACAAAAATCGCCTGAAAAACTTTACACTGCATAACTGATATGTATATGTATGTATGTATTTGGTTTTTATTGGGCGTTATTGTTTTTGTTAACCACGAATTTGTGTTTCATTTCATTTTTCATGCCATACACGCCTGCCAATCATGCGCTCGGGCACTTCCTATCGCACACTACTCCACTAACATACTTAGTAGGCGAGCGTGCACACACGCGAGAATTTCAGCGCACATACCTATATATTTTTACACTTATATAGCAGTATGTATGTGTGTCTGCTTAATTTGCAGCCTCAAATTTCAATTGATTTTTTCCAAATTTTTTCGAATTTATACCAGAAAAGAAATATGTAAATAACATATATGTGTAACAAACTAAATTTTTGCATCTATTTATGTGGCCCACTGTGGCAATGCGTCGAAATCGACACTTGTGCGCGCTCGAAACCCATAAATCTGTTTGATTTGCTTGTACTTTCATCCATGACCTTGAGTTGCACACAGACGCGCGCACACAACAGTGAACTTATACAAGCAATGCGGTTAATATATACATAAGCAACAGTGTATATGTATATGTGTGTGTATTTATTTGTATATATGGCTTTATAACTGTATATATGCAAACATGCATTCACATTCACAGCGCCAGCGTCGCGTTTGTGGCTTAAGTCTTTTGTTTGCATAGCACATTTGCCCTGTTTTACCGTTTTATGGGTTTTATGCGCTTTTTGTTTTAAGCGCTGGAGCTGCTCAGCTTTCGGTTTTACTCTTTTCGGTGGCAAATCTGGCGTGTTCGAAATTCGTTGTTTTTACAATGACATTTCTTTTGTTCCAGCGACGCACAATCACACGCCTGATATATTCATACATTATTATAAATTTTTTTTTTTTTTTGATTAACTGTATATAACAATATGAGCTTGCGTATTTATATTAACAATCGCTGGTATTTGTGTTGGTGCCACAGCAGTCATGGTAAGAGCGCTGCAACACAAAGCAACGTGCAGGAATGGCAATAGCTCGAAGCGGAGAAGGCCAGCTGATGCCAATATGACACGATTACAGTGGTTCTGGATTATTTTTGTGAATTTGAATTTATATGAATTTTTGTGATTTTAAAGAGGTTTTGTGGTGAAACGGAAATATCGAAATTATTTTCGTGTGATGATTCATTTGCTGCTATCTAAAAAGGCTTGAAAACTTGTTTGAGACTCAAGTTTGCCTGTTTTATATGGAGCATAGCTCACACGGTTTTGAAATTTTTATGTTTGGGTAAACTCTCTCCAAAATATTGTTTTAATATTCCACAATTTTTCGAAGTAGTACTACAAAGATCTCATGACTAAAATTCCAATATCTACAAGTTTCAATGGGTGAGCTAAGCAACTTAATATGTCAAACAAATTGTCTGCAATATTAACAATATTCGTTCTCGTTCTGAACGACCTTCGACCTTTTCAACGGATGAAAATATGAAAAAAGTAAAGCATATGATGCTTGAAAATCATCAGACAAGCATTAGAGAGATGTCAAGAGAGCTCGACATCACCCACGAGTCCGTTCGAATGATTTTGATGGATATTTTGGGTATGAAATGCGTTCTTGCTCGACTCTTCCCGATAAAGCTGAAAAGTACAGTAAATAGGTCTTTTTAGACATCTTTGGTCAAGCGAATTCCAATTCTACATTCACGGAGAACATTATAACTGCCGATTTAGCATGAGTTTATTAGTTTGACAAGCAAACAAGTCAGCAATCATCGGAATGGAACCCATTTTGAAGAAGAGGTGAAAGCCTTCCCACAAAGTGCTTATAGAAAGTGTTTCGAGGACTGAAAAAATCGTTGGCATAAGTGTATTACATCAGGTGAGGACTACTTCGAAGGCTGTTAATTAAATATAATACTGTTTTGACAATGTGTAATACATTAAAAGGTATTTTCCTTTCAAAACTTCTTTTTCATTCGAATCTTAGTTAGACCAAGGTAGATCATTTTTGAAAGTAATAAAAATCATAGTAGAATAAAACCAAACGGAAATAGAATAAAATTAAATAGATTTTTTCTTGTAGAAAACTCCACTTTCTGATTCTATAAAGAATATATACATTACTACGGTAAATTTTTTCAGAAAATGAAAAAACAAACCCCAGCAGTACATTCATTATACCAACAGATAGTGGAGATCTCACGAAGAAAACTAAACGACTTATTAAAAAAAAGTAGGAAATGATGTAAGAATTTTCCGTTGAAAATTAGGATTTTTTCTAACATTAGGTAAAAATAAGAAGAATAAAAAATATTCTAAATAAAAAAATACAGTGTGTTTTGGGCATAAAATGGTAAGTTTTCAGCAAATTTCCAAAAAAAAAAATAAACTATTCTGTAAGAAAAAAGAGATATGTAAATCGAAAAAAATATCAAACTTTAATTTTTCGTATAAATTTTGAAATTTTTTATTAAGGTGTTCATATAAAGACATTTTTATTACCTACAACTTTGCCGTGTAACATTTTATCGAGATAGGCTGTCTAGTCCCTCAATTTTTGAGATAGCCATCAGCAATTTTGCACAAGTCCTTTCCTTCACAGAAGCTGCTCATTCGTCGAAACCGCCGATATCGGACCAATGCAGCATATAACTGCCATGCAAAGTGAACGATCGTAATCAAGAAAAAAAAAACTTTTTAATTTGACTAGATATTTTCATGAGATTTGGCATGGGTTATTGTTTAAGGCAATAATAAAATATGCTAAGGAATTTTGCAGAATGATCAGAGAACAGATATTTAGAAAGAATTTGAAAAGTAATTGAAATGTTGATTTCACAGATTATTAAGAAAAAATAAATCTAAATGATTTCCTCTCTTAGATTTCCTAATTTAGAAAATAAAAAAAATTTCTTCATTAAGATAGTACATGCCAAAAAATTAGGTGATTGATTAAATTAAGTAGATATCAGATATTCTATTATTACAATTCATAATCTAGTTTTACGATTCGATTTTTCTAAGTTTAAGACTATATACTGGTATATGCTGATATTTAAGTAGATGACCCGGATGATGGTAGAGTCGAAATACTTCGAGAAGAACATTGTTATCATTCAAACCTTTTTATATGTGTTTTTTTAAAGAGGATTTTTATATAATGGGTTATCCAAGTAGAGGTACTTTTTATGCTAAAACCGTTTGACCTTCCCCAACAACATCGCTTCGCTCTATGGGCTCTTGGAAAGTTCCAAGAAAATCCGACGTTTTCGAGCCAAATTTTGTTCAGCAATGAGGCCCATTTCTGGCTCAATGCGTATGTAAACAAGCAAAATTGTCACATTTGGGACGAAGAGATTCAAGAGAATCGTCGGTCTATATTTCTTTAAAAATTAGCGATGTCAGCGAGACCGTATTGACGGTTTTCGATACTTTACACTTCCTACATATCGCATCCATCAATAGATTTATTGAGAGAACACTTCGGTGAACAGATACTCACGTTCGTTGATTTCACACCGTTAGACTTTTTCTTGTGGGCATATGTAAAGTCTAAAATCTGTGCAGACAATCCCGCTTCGATTCAGGCCATGGAGCAAAAGATCACGTGTGTCAATCGCTAGTTACCAACCAAAATGCTTGAACGAGTCATAGAAAATTGGAATCAACTCAACGCAGCCAACATTTGAAAGAGATAATCTTCAAAAAATAAATGCCAAATAATGTTCTTTCGAATGATAATAAATATTCCCCATTAAATTCGAATACTCTGTGTTTTTCTTTAAAAAGTAGGGAACTGCGAAAAACATCACACTTTATTAAACAAATAAGTCTTACAAAGTATAATGTAATTTAATAATCGGTGATTGACTTTGACTTTGGGTTCTCTTAATCCCGCAGGAGGATGTAGTATCCGAAAGAAGTGTCTGACAGTAAGATTAATTTAAAATTATTTCAAAATGAAAATCTTAATCTTACCAGAGAGAGAGAATACAGATAATAATCAAAGGACAAGTCCCAATTCATATTTTGCACAAAATGGATGCTCAAAAAAAGTAATTTTTTATGGAAAAATTTATATAATCAAAAATTGCATGCTTTCAGTCATTATCTGACAAATTTATTTAAGAACGACGTGTGAAAATTCCAGCTCAATCGGTTGTTTCAGAGAAGTTTTCTTAAACGACTTTTAAAACAGCATTTCGAAAAGAACACGTTTAGCTCATATCCTCGAAATTATATGCCGGATCGACTTCAAATTTTTGTAGAATGTATTGAAATATAGGTACATACAATATACATTTATTATATATGTAAAACAGATTTTTTAGAATTCACAAGCCCGTTAACTGAAAGCGTTCAAGTCCAGCGTGAAGCAAAATACGCGAAAGAAAATCCCAGTTCATATCGGTTTCTACAATTTCAAAACACTACAACAACAAAAGAATCTTTTTACTAACAAATAGCTCGTTGCGCACACACAGTGCCGCAAAAGTGGTGTGGCAACAATAAGCCAGCAGCTGTAACGCCAGCACCACAAACAACACAAACAAACCCATGGCAGCAGTGAGTGTAGCCGATCGGTTACTTGGCAACGCAGCGGTCGCGTCGATAATTTCAAACTAATATTTACGTTGTCATTTTTCGAACTTTTTTATAGTAGTACAAGCGATATTAGCGTATTTAATAAATCTTTTTGCGATAAAAATAAATAAAATAAGCGAAAACAATAAAAGCACAAAGAAATTGAAGCTGACTTTTGCAGCATCATCATAGCATCATCGCGGTTTGGGGCTTTTGGGGCGTGCAGTACAAAAGTCTTTAATGAATTGAAATGTTCAAAATTATTTTAAGTATGAATGCGAGGTGATTCTCCAAATGCAATGAGCAGGCTACGCTTAAATTTAAATTTTGTGATTTCGCAATTTCGGCCAACAGCAACAGGCCGCACAGCAAAACGCTTACCACTTACCAACAAAATGCAGACGCAACATTGAACCAGCGATTTCCGTTGACGCCGCCGCTGCCGATTAATGCAGCTGGTTAATCCCAAATTTATTGTGTTTGAAATTCCGAAGAAGATGCTTTTGGCTGGTTTGTGTTTTTTAATATTTTTTTACTGTTTAATTTTTTGTTTTTTTTGCAGTTTATTTTTATTTTTTGCTGTAATTGTATTTTAGTTTGTTTTTAATGTTTTGTTGTTGATGTTCTTTTTCTTTTTTTTTCTTTTACGCAGCGCTGTTGTTTGTGGTTTCCGAAATGCAGTTAGTGCCAAGTCGCTGGCTTATTTATTTGGCGAGAAAATTTTTATGTGGAAAGTCGCCATTAGCCGAAGATGTTTCAACGCGACTTTTAAGACGAACTTAAGTGTTTTGTTGTTGTTTTTTTGCGTTTTTTCGCAATGTACGTCTTGTTGTGATTTGTTTATTTGGCGGATTTCGCAGTGTGTCACACATAAAGCACTTGGAGTCGCGTTCGAAATTCTGTTGGCGTACCAAGCAGCTGAGTATCGCGGATGCGCTGTGCGATTTTGCACACAATTTCCAACGTTTTACGGCTGTTTTGTTGTTGTTTTTGTTTTTGGCACTATTTCGTTGTTTTACGTTTTGGTGTTTTATTTTTATTTTATATTTAACGTAAATGTTTTTAAAAACACGGTTTTTGAAATTTATTTTTCTAATGGTTTTGTTGTTGTTGTTGTGTTTAAGCACTTTAAAATGTATAATTGTTTGGCATAAATATGGCTGCAGTGTGTTTGCGCAATGTATTGTACAAATTTTGTGGCTTTTTATCGCTGCTCTGTATGCTAGAGTCTGCTGACTGATTGAGTGATTAACTGACTAACTGACTGATTTGAGATTTATGCAGCTTTTTGCGTGTGTTGTTTTTTTTTGCAAATTTAATTTTATTTTTTGTGTCTTATTTGTGCTTAATTATGTTTGCTGGCGCTGCCCATAAATTCCTTGCCGTTCACTTGACCAAGTTTTCGCATTTACGCTTACTATTTTTTGTTGTTGTATATTATATTATTGTATTTTTTGTTCTGTTACAAGTTTCTGCGCGTTTCAATTAATTTCAAATTCATGTAAAATTTGTGATTTTTTTTGGATTTTTTTAAATTTTTCTAAATTTTTGAAAGTATTTTTTGCGGTTTACTTCAGATTATTGTAAAATTTGTGAAATTTTTTAAATTATTTTTTCAATTTATTTTAAATTTTTTGTAATAAATATTATATTTATATTTCAATTAATTTCAAATTTTTTTGAAATTTTTGAAATTATTTTTCGATTATTTTCCGGTTTTTGTAAAATTTGCGAAATTATTTTTTCGATTTATTTCAAATTATTTGTAATATATGTGAAATATTTTTTTTTCAGTTCATTTCAAATTTTTATGAAATTTTTTAAATTATTCTTTCGATTTATTTAAAATTTGTGTAAATTTGTGAAATTACTTTTTTCAGTTTATTTCAAATTTTTATGAAATTTTTTCAATTATTTTTTCGACTTTTTTCAAACTTATTTAATTTTTTTTTCCATTTATTTCAATTTTTTGTAAAATTCGTGAAATAATTTCTGATATAATTTCCTGTATTAAAAACGCTTGCGGCACACACTCTGAAAACTGAATCTAACTGACTGGTTCGAATATTTTGGTTTTCAAATAACTGCTTTCGCGACTTTTTTGTTGTTTTTGTTGCTTTAGAATGTCCTTAAATCGGTTTTCAGCTGTGTGTTCACTTTGTCACCACTTTCAACTTTTTTCGCACACACTCGCTACACACACACAAATGCGCGTTTAGCAATTATCAATTTATATATAAAAATATATATATTTTGTTAAATTGTTCCCCACGCTTGTTTGACTCGTTTGTCGCCGCTTGCATTGACTTTTACTTTTGCATGTTTTTTTTGTTTTTTTTTTGCAATTTTTAATAATTTTTTCTTAACGCGCACGTTTTGTCACCACGTCAAATAGCAGCAAAAGAAGACTGCTTGTAAGCCAAAAAATACATGAAAAAAATGCTTTTGTTACGAAAAAATTACAAACGATAATTCTCAACACCGAAAATTGACAAGAAAAACGCCAAAATTCTCCGAATTCGTTAATTCGTTTTGAGCAGTCGAACAGCTATGCTTTTTTGTTGTTGTTGCTATTGTTGTTTATACCGTGCACAGCCGTCTTTCTAGTCTAGTCACTGGCACTGCTGCTGCTGTTGTTGTTGTTGCTGTTGCTCACATGCACTGCTTTTGCTGTCGCCGCTGCGAAACGTTTTTATGCTTGCCGTTCAAGTCAAGTTCTGCGTCCGAATCGCTTCAGCGTCCGCATTTAACTGAATTACTAAAATGATCTGAGACAGAAACTAAAACTGAAAACTGATAGCAAATGACTTGGCGCAAATGTCCATATTTGCATGCATGTGTGTGCGTGTGTGTGAGTGTGTGCCAGTTAGACCAGCTACATTGTAATCTGCAGAATGTGTGCTCAAGACCAAGACCAAGTCTCAGAAGAAAACAGCCAGCCAGCAAAGACAGCAAAGGCTAAGGCAAAGGTACACGATAAATGGCAAACTGGCAGCGCGAACAGCAAACGCGCTCATAACAGCTGAGCAGAGCGCCACAGCGCTAAACCGTAACAAAATTCAGAGCAAAACTCGCACAACAACACAAATATGGCAAAAATACAACAAAAACAGCAGCGCACGCATATTGGCACAGCGCACTCGCCAAAATCAAACGGAGTGTAAAGTTAGCACTTGCAATATGCGCGGCGAATATCGCAAAAGTTGGTCTCAGCAATGATTGCTGTTGCTGTTGCCGTTATTGCTGCTCCGTGGCTGCTGCAGAAACTTGTTAAATTTGAGCAAGCGCTGCATTGAGTGCTCTCAACGGATCGATATGCGCTCATTGCACATTTGTTGTTGTGTTTGTACCACTACTTATTGCTGTTGTTGTTGTTGCTGCTGTTTTATTAGCCGTCTTAATGCGACCGCTCTAATAGCACTTCTGGTGCTCAAGCCAAATCGCAGCTTCAAGTTCACTTCAAGCGGCCACTTACACATCAAACATGCATGCGAACATACACACACACACTTACATAAATGTTTGGACCACACGCGCACATACGCACATGCATATGTTCAATGCCCAAACCGTCAAATACTTGTATTTTCTATGACCGCTTTGACCACTTTATGACTTCGCGTCACCCTCAGCTGCGTTGTTGTTGTCGTGGCATGTGGAAAATCACTCTCACTCTTTTATATTGCTATGCTATTAATAATTTTCTTGTCGTCGTTCTTTAATTGCTTGTTTTAGCCGTGTTTAGTTGTTTGGGTTTTGCTTCGCCGTGGCGCAATCTCAGCTGTAAAGTTCGTTTTCGCATTTTTGCCAAGTTCTCTTAGCGCACAAAACTCTTATGAATTTATTTAGTGCTCTTTGGCTCTTTGCTGGTTTATGAGAGAGCCTCAAATCAGCTGATTGTAGGCTTAATAACGATAAAAAAATAAACGCGAAGAAAAGGTTGCATGTTAGAGTTGATAACTTATCAAAAATGTGTGAATACCATTTGGGTTATAGATTTAGTGAAAAATAGGGTATGTCACTAAAACAAAATTATTCGCATTTAAGAAATAACATATATTTAGCAATTTATACGTAAAAACTTTATACCTGTGCACATATGGTAGAATTATTTTGTAATTATAATGTAATAATTCCTTTAAAGAATACCACCTTATGACCTAAAATTATAAAATGGGATATAATGGAATACAATTGAAATTTAGAGAGAATATTATCCTGATATCAATATATCGGTGTATCCAAAATGGATTGAATCTGGTTAATACGTCCCTGTGACTGTGTGTCATAAGAGTTATCTCAATAAAAATGATAGAGCGTGTTTTACTCATAACAGTGTTTTTTTCTGCATAAAATGGATAAAATTGGGCGAGAACTTGATCTAGCCCCCATATAACTAATATCAAGATTTTCGAACATCCTACTGAATTTACTTCATCTGATTGGTAATGAGCTAGCTTAACTCAGGTAATATTCTGTTAACAGATAAATTTTCGTCTTTTTACCTCAAAGTTTGATTATCTCAATTAGACGATTAAACACAGTGATTTGAAATTTTTACAATAAAAATAAAAAACTTTTCTGAGAATAATAATTTTTTCGCGGGAATTTTTAAAGTTTGAAAGCCAACTTTCTGAATATGTGATGGTTATTTTTGAGAAACGAAAATTAATTGGTGAAATTTTAGTTTGTATGAAAAAACGAAAATTCCTATGTTAAATGTATAGAAAACTAAAATAAAAAAGCGAACCCTTAGAGTTAAGCTACAGCGAATGGCTTGGGGGAGGATTTTTTTTGTGAATCACTAACATTTGAGGGGGTAAGATTTTTAAAAAATTTAAAAAATTTTTTGCACGGACGGACGGACGGACTAATATATGGTGATAATTTTAGTTTTAACAAAAACGAATATGTCGGTATGAGTTATGTATTGAATATTATATGTCTATATAAAATTGCTTGGATTCCGATCTTCTGGTTGAAGCTTTACACCTTAAAGGGTAATGTGGGTTTGCGAGTTTCAAAAAATCGATTTTTTTTATTGTTATTATTAAATTCTACAAACTTCTAGAATATTGTCCTAAATTTCCAAGTTGATCCGAGTAATAGTTTCAGAGATACTGCCTTTAGAATGTGTCGAGGATAGCTAGGTTAGTGCGCCGTCTTTAAATGTGTTTATAAACTTTGTTTTTGAAGTCTGGTTGGAAAGATTACTCGAAAACTACTCAATCTTCTTCAAAAAATTTTACGCAGGTCTTTGAGATAAATTCTTAAACAATTGAAAGAATATTGTAACAACTATTTGGAAAAAAAAATCTCGCGGAATTTCCACTGAAATTTTACTTTTTTTTGTAAAAATGTCTGCCAAAAATCCACTTTTCAGTTTCTTTCACTTTAGACACACCTGTAAAAAGTTATACTGCCATCGCGGGCGCATCTTTTTTCCGAAGGTTCACCGGAAATGACGTCGCAATGGCCGAATTGAAAATATTTTTTTCCAAACATTTCACAGTTTCATTGTTAATAGTGTATGTTTGTAACAATAAGAAATTCCAATAAAATATATCGTTTTTTATATGAGAAAAAAATTGAAAAAATCGGTTTTTTACCCTAAAGGTGGCTTCCGTGGCTTTGATTTCTTCAAGCTGCAAGAGTAAAAAAATGTGCGGTTGCACCCGAACTTAGCCCTTCCTTGCTTGTTTTGTAATGTTTTATTTTTTTCCATTTACAACTGGACTAAAGTTTAATATGTTTATATGACTATTTTTGCTCTTTAAAAGTGACATGTGCACATACGTTGCTTCTATAATGAGAGTCAGAAATCTTTGCCCATAAAAATATGGTTACGTACCATAATAACAAAACAATGAGTCAAATAGTATTCCAGCTTTAAGATAAGATAAGATAATAGGTTATGCCCTTAAAATTATATACCAAAATTTTAAAGAAATATTTCGTATATTTTTTTAGTAACATACTTCTAAAGTCTAAATGTCTTTATAGATGTTATTCTCAAAACTTTCAAATATGCTTGAGGGATTACTCAGAGATAAATATATATAGTTCTCCATACAACGACCTTCGCTGATTTTAAAGCCGTCTTCGACAGCATGAAAAGGAACTATAGGCCGCTATGTCTGAACTTGGTAATTTCACAAAGCTAATACGGCTGTGTAAGCTGACGTTGATCAACACCGATAGCTCTGTCAGGATCGAGAAAGACCTCTCTGTACCGTTCGATACCAAGCGAGGTTTAAATTCAGTTCTTTTAAACGCCACCATTATTAATAATTAACGGACAAAATCTCCAAGGGAGATATTTTTTAGGTTTCATCTAAGTTCTCCTTACTCGGAATTACTGCAATAGTGGAGTACTTTTATTTTGTAGCATCAGAAAGCGCATGTACTTGAAAAATATTTAGATTTTCTTATTTAATATTTATTTTTAGTATTTTTACACTTGATATTTGATACACTTAATGTTTATACCCTAAATATACACGTAGCCTTAAAATTTAAAAACAATTGATACTACAGTATTTTTAATATTCCCAAACAACTGATTGTGCACCTTAAAGAATTATATTTTTAATAAAAACGAAACTCATTCAAAATCCCATCTAGCATATAAATTTACTTTGCAGCAATCCGTGGATAGGTGGAGCTATAATGGAGCTATCTCCTATATAAAAAGTTTTTTCCATATCTCTAGTGTAAATAACTTAGTATCAATCTAAGTATTAACAATAACCCGACACCGCCATAGTAAAGAAACCTTCAATTGGTACTCAATCAATCACTCCAAGACGAATTTCGTGAAGGTCATTTAAAATCCGTTTTTATTCCGGAAACTATTGATGCTGACCGCAAACTGATATCGCAAGATTAAGATGTGTCCCATCGTGAGATTAAGACAACTATGGGTAGCAGAGAAACCAGCATATAGTCAGTGAAAATTAGGTTGTAAAAAAAATTTGACTCACACAATACGTCTATTGCTCCAAATAACTACAGAAACTACTTTATTAGGGCTAATTTAGGAACGAGGAGACGTGCCATTCGAATGGATTTCAAAGCGTGCTAATTGCTTTCCAAGGGGACGCTTTGCGTAAATAATTTATTATAATCTCTAAACGACAGAATAAACATTAAGTAACTATGTCTGAGTGTCTAATTTAATACGGAACTCCGAGCATATCAGTACTTAGCTTTTAAATAGTTAAGCTCCGCAGTAGTTAAAATTTCATATTAAGGAATACAACAACACTACAATAAGTCCCAGAGCTATATTCAACAATTATTCGTAGTTTAAGACATCTTTGTTGTTTTTGCGAATGGCTCGACTTAAAGAAAGACACCGAACGAGGTGTTCGAATAATAGTACCATATTATTGGAACATCACCAACCATACCAGTTTATTGTAAATTATGACTTTTTATAAATAATCACTCTCTTATATTCATAGCGTTTTATAACAGCAGAAGCTTATACGATAGGCACATCTACATATGCACGTGTCAAAACACATCAGTACCACCATTTAGCGCAAAATCAGATATCGAGTTCGTGTCTTAAGTCTTTCGTTTGCAAATCAATAGTCGCCACAAGCCTCACAAATAAGCCGGTCAGTAGCAGCGAATATCTCACAAAATCCGCAGATTTACAAACCAGAATTAACAGCACATACTCTAAGTGTTTGTATGTGCCAATTTCATAATCATAATCCCTCTACTTAACGCTCAGAGTGGCTGTTGGCCACTTAGAAGCCCGTGTGCGTACAAACGAGTCCCCTACAATTCTAAGGAGAACAATTTTTCAATTAAGCGCACAATTATCAAGTAATTATAATAACGCATTTTGTGACAGTTGATCATATCGTTGCTACAACAACAACAAAAACAAAAACGGCAGTTAATTCGCTATGCTTACATGAAAAGAAATCGATGTCAGTCCCAATAAGCTAAATGAGAGGAGGGACAGACAAATGAACGGACAAATGGACGAATGGACGGACATCGTAAGCATGTGTCATGGTGTGACCACATTGTTTCACCGGCATTTCAATACGTTCGTCGATTTGGAGTGGACGCCGTATAGGCTAGGCCGCAGGCGAATATTGATATTCACTCATTTGT
This sequence comes from Bactrocera neohumeralis, assembly GCF_024586455.1. Classification (NCBI taxonomy): domain Eukaryota; kingdom Metazoa; phylum Arthropoda; class Insecta; order Diptera; family Tephritidae; genus Bactrocera; species Bactrocera neohumeralis. Next base: position 62,823,904 of record NC_065919.1, read on the forward strand.
TGTCATATGGACGCCTTAGGGGCAGTGATCGACTTTCAAACATATTTATATCACCTGAATAGACAGAGATATACATATATGTTATCAACTGCAATATCTTAGGGATTTATAATTTGAAAATGAAAAAATGCAAAACACATACTTGTATGTACTATTTATACAAAACTATTTCAATAGTTGTTGAGCATACTTTTAGGCGGAACTTTATTTGTTTAAAAGTGCACATTGAACCCTACCAAAGATGTGTTACAGTTGATATATGTTCTTAAATCCACCAATGCCGCTTAAAATGGCGGCTACTGGACCAATCTCCTGAATCACCTTTTTCAAGATAACTTCTACAAGTGGCGGGGATTCTGAAACCCCTTGATATGTTAAATAAAGTAATTAACTGGAGTTTATTCCGCCGAAGACGTGCTCGTAAAGTACGTACGTTTTTTGCAAAATTACGGGCCTGAAAATGCTTCGCCGGGTACTAAAGATAATAGCCGAAACCAAACGTGCTACTAGATATGCTTAATGCCTGCCTCGAAGCCAGCGTATTCCTAGAAATTTGGAAAAGACAACAGCTCATATTAATCCGCAAAGAAACAGAAGAACCAGGCAGCTCATCAGCAAACCGGCCTCTATACATAGCTGGTAATTTACCCGTAAGATTACCGAAACCAAGGATTGAGAATGTCGTGAGGAATGTTGAAGAAGCGAACAGAGAATGCAACAAACTCAGACGAGTTGTTTTACTATACACCAAGCGGAGCTATTTTGAGGCCAGAATATTGCTGTATAAAACCTCCGAGGGACCAAACACACTTAAAGGTTACTTCAGGAGCTGCGCATGAACCAATACTCGCAGAACACAAATGTGGATTGATGCGCGATGTCTTAAACTTTTCCCTGAAAAGACCGAGGTTATATTGCAAAAAAATAGCCATGCGTACACCAATAGAAACTCTAAGCACACAGAAGGTTGCCAACTATATGTATGGAAGATTAGACTCAACTCTAATGGACGCAAATTCCACACACTGCGAAAAAGGCGTTTAAAATAAATACTTAGAAGGACCAAGATCGAACAAGTAACGGAAGCTTTTGATGTTGACAACACACACTGCGAAAAAAGGCGTCTAAAATAAATTTCCTACTTAGAAGATTGATAGCACCGCAAAAGATCGAACAGCTGAGATGGTAAACGGACGGCAAAGATAATCTGAAACATAAAAGAATGGTCCAACAGGAAAAATCGTGAGGTGGATTTTTATATTACCGGACATAGATATTTTAGGAAATATATATAAAAAATGGGAAAAGTTAAGGAGACGAAGTAATCGAGGATGACGCTGAAAATTTATTTTTCAAAAGCATTCGCTTGCAAACACAGCGAAGTAGGCTTCACACTTTGGTCAGAAAAAGAGGAAAACCATAAAAATATGAAATTATATCCAAAACGAACTATGGATAAAAAATTGAGACTTGAACGCAAGTAATAACATGTAAATCTTAAGACAACAAGTATGGAACACTATCCTGATGTAATGCGAAAGCGGTCCCAGAGTGGACAATGGACTATTGCTGTGATTACACAATGGTGACGCGGAAGCAACCGCCCCCGAAAGGTATGCTCTTAAAAATTTATTGTTTTTAGGACTCAAAAGGCTAAAAAAACTGTTTGATTTTAGAATACTCTAAGACACTTTCTGTGCCTAACTTCTGTAAAGGAGGATGATGATGTCGATTAATAATTTGTACCAATCAGAAAGACTTGCTCGCGACATACTGCTATCACCGAAGGCCTTCTCTAACATTCTGAAATTTGATTCCGCACACAAAATTTAATGGAACTTCTTTCTGGAATAATTTCACTCTTGTAAAAATAACCGAAAGCACTTTAAGTATTTCAGAAAAATAAATTTGTACTAAGCCCTAATTATGCTGATATGACAGTTGACATAGATGTCTCTGACAGTCATGTCAATCGCGCGAAATTTATATTACATGGCATTAATCTATACTATAGTTTGATATCTGAACGATATTCAACGAATGTTTTTATTGTAGCATAATTTTTGAATACAACAAATTAATTTGCAAGCTATATACATTAGTAAACCTATTTTGAAATAAGAACGACACTTTATTATTATTTTGAAAAGTATTTATATATTTTTTTAAACCGTATTAAAATTCCTCACATAATTTCGTTAAAGTAGTAAAACAAGAATAGAATACCAGTAAATAAAAATTACAAACAGTACATTTAATGCGCTAACACATCAAGGTTACTATGGTAAGGTGGGGTATAGACGGGGTAAAATTGTCATAAGTGGTTTTTCATACTAGCATTTATTAGCTGACGAATTGTTTTTTATTTTTTCACCAAGTATTCATTGGTTTATCAAGAACATGAATTTACTGCATTCAAATTGAATTAACTTTTTGGTAATTATGTAGACCTTTGTGTATTATAATACATATTAATTGAACGTTTTGCCTACGCGTATAGACAACAAATGCATAAGTAAAGACATTATTATATTTATTTCAGTTTACGCACTTAATTTTAGTTGCACATATTTACTGCTACATATAGCTATTGATTTTTGTGTAACACAATTTTGTTTTTGTTTTAATTTTTTATTTTGTTTCTTTTTGTTTTTTTGATTCAGTTGTGAACTCTATCAATTTGTTCATAAAAATCACTCAAATACACTAATAACTATCTTTTATTTTTCAAAATATATAATTGTGAAGTTTTGTAAATTTTATTTCCACAAATTAATTTAATTTATATCTCAGATATCTTTTTTTTAGTTTTTGTATATACGCTTATGTGTGAAATTCAAAATATTCGCATACATATAAAAATAAAATTTTAAGCTACATAATATTCTTATTCATTAGTATTTTATTAAATATTTTTTTATTATCTGTTAGCTATCCTGCAACTTTTGTTTTTTTAAAATCACGTATATATGTTATAATTGCCTTTTAATAATATTATTTAACTTATAATTCATACAGTCTGATATAAAATATTTAAATATATTTTTTAACAATAGAATTAAGTAATTATAATAACTAAATCAAATGTTTAATATATACAGAATAATTTTAAAATCATTTTTGATTTCTTTAATTTGGTTAGTTTTTGGATTTTGGACTCTTTGAAACAAATATAAATGGAAATTAAGTGTACTTATATTGAACATTTTAAGCTATTATTCTCAAAAATTTAAAATCATTTGCGAAAATTAGGCATATTTGTTTACAATATCTGAATATTATCGCAAACATTCTAAATAAAATTAATTTGTTAATTATTTTTAAAAGTAAAAATGCAAAGTACTTGAAATCATTTTGTTTTTCATAATTCGAAAAGGATCACTCCAAGATCTCTTTAAAGCATTTTCTCAATATTCAAAAATTAAGAAACCAAAAGCCAAAAAGAAAAAATCGAAAATCGAAAGTAATGATCTATAAAAAACTATTCACAGAAAATCAATAATACATTGTGACAAAAAGTCAATCATCAATGTTTATTGTGTCGCCTTCAAAGAAATCTCCACCAGATGTAATACACTTATGCCAACGATTTTTCCAGTCCTTGAAACACTTTTCATAAGCACTTTTTGTGATGGCCTTCAGCTCCTTCAGTGAATTTTGTTTTATCTCTTCGTTCGACTGAAAACAGGTTTCACGGAGCGGCAATTTCAGTTTGAGGAACACGAAAAAATCACACGGAGTCAAATCTAGTGAATACGGTGGTTGATCGATGGTATTCATTGCATTTTTGGCTTTAAATCTATGAATAATATTTTCACAAATTTGACCGTTTCTAACGGATGTTCTCACGCAAACAATGAGGGGCCAAATAGAACGCCTTATTGACCATATGTCCCTCCAGAATAAATTCATGATGGACCATACCATCAATATCAAAAAAACAAGCATCACCTTGATTTTTGTGCGGCTTTGGCGTGGTTATTTTGGTTTCGTCTCGTTTTTCCCCCTCCATACCGATGATTTTTGATTTGTTTGCATGTCAAACTCATAAACCCATGTCTCATCGGCAGTTATAATGGTCTCCATGAATGTGTGAACGGAATTCACGCGATCAAGCATGTCCAAAGAGACCTGTTTACGGTACCCTTTTTGAAAAAAAATGCAGCAGTATCCACCAAAATCATTTGAACGGACTCGCGAGAGATGTCGAGCTCTCTTGCCATCTCTCTAGCCCTTGCCTGATGATTTTCAAGCACCATGTCCTTCACTTTTTTAATATATTCATTAGTTGAAAATATCGAAGGTCGTCCAGAACGACTGCTTCACAGATCGCGCTCATATTTGGCATAACAATTAAGGACAATCTTACCACATTGGTAAAATACATTTCTTTTTTTTGAAATATCATTTACCTGGTGATTTTAATAGCAATTTCCGGGTGCTTTTTTGTCACAATTTTCTTTTTGGTACAAAATTTGACATTTTCCATACGAAAAAATATGATGTTGTTTGTTCAATGACTGTAAAGTTATTGAATATGTTTAACAGATGTCCTGCCAACCTAACAAAAAAAATGAAGGCTCGTTCACAACAAATTTTCCCCACCAACACAATTGTACCATACCACTTCATATCAAGCATATCCCTCTTGAACTTTAAATTAATTTTATTATAAATCGTAAATTAACAAAGTATCATTACTACATTTTAGTTTTCCGAAATCTTTATATTAAGATCAACTAAATTAACTCAAATAAGATATATGTGTGTGATATAAACTAAATCAAATTGGAGTTTAATATGTGGGGTATATGAAGGCAATATGAAACAAAGGATGAGAAATTCCAATTTCATTCTGAACTAATGAAAATAAATTTTTTCCTGAATTTCATTACGAAGCAGATGCACAAACATAATTATTATAGAAGTCATGTCCTCTAAAATGTTTATATAGTATTGTGAAAATAAATGTTATAATCGCAGTCTCTCTCGTTTTTCTCCCGTCTATCGTAATTTGAAAGATTTAATGCAAGCCCCCTAAACTTCGTTAATGTATTACTTCAGCTGGATAACATACCGTGTTTCAGTTTATAGGCACGACTCTTAACAAAGCTTAAGCTATTTTTGGGCAAAAAATTTTCCGAAACTGAATTACATAAAGTGCATTCGGCAATTTTTACGATGAGTCGAATTATTCAACAAAGAAGTTCCATTAAAATTTGTGGGGAATAAAATTTCTGATGCCGTAACATTCAGAACATTGAAAAATGCCTTCTTTGATAATAGTTTGTCGCGATCAAGTGTTTTAGATTGGTACAAAATATTCAAAGAGGGATGAGACCGCGACGAACCGCATCCAGTACGGCCATCAACATCAAGTAATGACCAACACTTCAATAAAATAAAGGAATTGATTTTGCTTGAATTAACACTATTAACAGTCAGAGATATAACTGGCATCGTTAGAATATCGGAAGGATCAGTGAAAACCATTTGGGCCTAAGAAATGTGAAAGCACTATTGGTTCCAAAATAACACAATTTTTTCGAAATACAGCGTCGCGTTAACGTCTTTGAAACAATGCTTTCCAACTACCAGGATGTAATAAAAAGTATTGTTACTGGCGATAACTATTGGATATATGCTTACGTCACGGAAACAGACGATCAATCGGCCGAAGATCGTGGCAAAGGTGAGCTGAAGCCGAAAAAATCACGTCAAAACAGTCAAAAGTTAAGGTTACGTTGACAGTTTTCTTCAGTTATCGAGGTGTGGTGCACTCCGAGTTCATTCCGACCGGCCAACAGTCAGCAAGAAATACTATTTGAGTGTTGTGCGTTCTTTGCGTGAAGCTATTCTTAAATGCGGCCGGATTTATGGACCGACAACTCTTGGTTATTGCACCACTATAATGTACATTCGCATACTGCATTGATACTTCCTGAGTTTTTCAACAAATTTTCAACCAATATCGTGCCGCCGCAACCAACGTATTCGCCTGATTCTATTCATCAAATTCAAACGACCTCTCCTGGGAAACCGTTTTTAGTCAATTGAAGACATTAAAAGTGAATCGCTACGCGCAGGGAAGGCTATTCCGCAAATTGACTTTAACAACTGTTTTTAGGATTTGAAAAAACGTTTGCACAAGTGTGTTGGGGTCAATTGGGATTACTTTGAGGTGGACAACATAGATTTGTAAGAATAAACTAATTTGAAAATTATGAACAAATTCTTACAATTTTTTGCTCATACTCGTAGTAGTATATTACTTATAAGAATTGTATGCCTTGTAGTGTGCATTCCTTATATTTGCTAACTAAATTGAAACAGGAATTATATTATTGATGAAATTGTTTAGCGAGTTAGATTGAGAGATTTAGAGTTAGATTGGTCACTTGGTTTAGTCTACAAATAAGATAATAAGACTTTAAGATTTCAGCATCTACGTTTCTGGCCAATATTTATTTTCCTAGCAATGACTAATTATGAACGAATCCTGAGAACTTGTGAAATATAACCGGGTTTGTGATGGGAAAACATTTTGAGTGTCCTTGTTATGACCTCTTGCTGGAGAACGGGTTATAGTAAATGATCAAAACTCAACTTAAAAAGCAAACTTATATAGGAGCCTTATAATTTTCTGAATCTATCTACATATTGAAAGTTTGGCAAGCAATTTCCCTTTCATATTAATATATCAATATTTGTATAGTTTATTTGCGAAATCATGATGCATGTTTACAAGTTAAATAATATTTGGGCGAAAATTTAATTAATCAGCTTTTATTGTTTGTATTTTTAATAAATATTCCTGTATGTATAACTTTCAGTAATGTATATTATATTTTTTAAGATTAAACCCTCTTTAAATGTGTAATTATTTTATGTTTTTATTTCTAAAAACAGATTTTAATAAAAAATATATATTTCATAATTGCTGTAATAGTTTTTAACTCCACTTTAAATAGCTACTGTAATATTTTGTTTTTGTTTTTTAAGTTAACAGATTGTCAGAACTATTTAATTAATTCAAATAGATTACAAATAAATCGTACTTTTATTACTTTGAACTTTGGTATTAATATTATTTATAATAATGTCTTACATTGTTCCTATATAGTTAGAATAAATAAAAATAAGAATTTAACATTTAAACTGAAAGTGTTTTATTTCAAACATTTACATTCAGTATTATTGTAGGTCACACCCTTTCAGCACAATTACTTAAGCAAATATTCCAACGAAAAGCGCAACGCGTTTTAAAACATCCAATTATCGAATTTGCCCCGACGTGTTGCCTGTTGTTGTCTGCAGTTTTTGTAAAGCAAATAGATAGAGAAATTCACAGAAAAGAAACACACAAAGAATTTACATTTTCAGCATTTTTTGAAGAGAAAATAAAATATACATACGTTTAAGTTAGCTAATCAGAAACACTACAAGTATATACATATATAAATTTTCTTAATACATAAAGTGCTACAAGCATATGTATGTACAAGTATTCACCCGAAACTAGCAGCTGGATTAAAAAAATTGAAAATGTAAAAAAAATCTAAAAAATTAGACAGCAAATAAGACTGAAGTTACATAAATTTACAATTAGCGGAATGTTGGTGAATATGTTGAAAACATCATTAAAAATAACATATGTAGACATCGTATAGATATGTGGAAAAAAATACTCGTTAAAGATGAAGTTTTTGTTATTCAATGAAACGGTAAAAAAGTTCCTTTAGAGGAAAATTTTAGTTCATAAAATTATTCATAACAAGTAAGGAAGGGCTAAGTTCGGGTGTCACCGAACATTTTATACTCTCGCATGGTAAAGTGATAATCGTGATTTCATAATACGTCATTTACATATTTTTCAAATACCGTATTTTTGTAAAGTTTTATTCCGCTATCATCATTGGTTCCTAATGTTTATACTCGTATTATACAGAGAAGGCATCAGATGGAATTCAAAATAGCTTTATATTAGAAGAAGGCGTGGTTGTGAACCGATTTCAGCCATATTTCGTACATGTCATCAGGGTGTTAAGAAAACATTATATACCGAATTTCATTGAAATCGGTCTAGTAGCTCCTGAGATATGGTTCTTGGTCCATAAGTGGGCGGCGCCACGCCCATTTTCAATTTTTAAAAAAAGCCTGGGTGCAGCTTCCTTCTGCCACTTCTTCCGTAAAATTTAGTGTTTCTGACGTTTTTTGTTAGTCGGTTAACGCACTTTTAGTGATTTTCAACATAACCTTTGTATGGGAGGTGGGCGTGGTTATTATCCGATTTCTTCCATTTTTGAACTGTATATGGAAATACCTGAAGAAAACGACTCTGTAGACTTTGGTTGACATAGCTATAGTAGTTTCCGAGATATGTACAAAAAACTTAGTAGGGGGCGGGGCCACGCCCACTTTTCCAAAACAATTGCGTCCAAATATGCCCCTCCCTAATGCGATCCTTTGTGCCAAATTTCATTTTAATATCTTTATTTATGGCTTAGTTATGACACTTTATAGGTTTTCGGTTTCCGCCATTTTGTGGGCGTGGCAGTGGGCCGATTTTGCCCATCTTCGAACTTAACCTTCTTATGGAGCCAAGGAATACGTGTACCAAGTTTCATCATGATATCTCAATTTTTACTCAAGTTACAGCTTGCACGGACGGACGGACAGACAGACATCCGGATTTCGACTCTACTCGTCGCCCTGATCACTTTGGTATATATAACCCTATATCTGACTCTTTTAGTTTTAGGACTTACAAACAACTGTTATGTGAACAAAACTATAATACTCTCCTTAGCAACTTTGTTGCGAGAGTATAAAAATGGTATCAATACTTTTTTCGTAAGAGACACCGTCTCCTTTATAAATTATATTATAAAAACAAAGAAATCTTATTTTACGAGGAAGCTGAGAGACCTCTTCTTTGACTTTTGGCAATCGAATTGAATTTTGGTTGAAGTTTTGAAATTTGGTATTGTGGTTGTCAACTCAACCAAACAAAAAAATTTCGGTTAAAATGTTGTCAAACTTTCTCTTTTTTTGGTTAACAAATTCCAACTCTGTACCTGTGGGGATGAGTGTTAAGAAATGTCTACTGGTACCAAGCAGTTGTACTTAAACATTATGGAAATTATTTATTAACTAATATAAATAGAAAATGGGTAGAAAGAGCTATTTTATTTATAATTTTAAACTATTTTAATCAGTTATTATGTGCAAATGCATGGAAAGGTGGACAATTTGTTGATCTCGTGGAGTAGAATTCCGAAACTGGACGAGACAAGCTGCAGTTTGAAAACAGTAAAAAATAAAATTAAGGGACCGTGGGAAGCGTTTCCAACATAGAGAATCGATACAATCTCTTACTCCTCGGAATACATTATTTTGAATAAATTAAATCTTTTTTTGCTCTTCTTCTTTTTTTTAAGTTAGCAACACAAATGAATCTTCAACTGAAATAGCAGAAATTAATTAATTAAAAAATACTTCAAAAAATTTAAAAGTTCTTAATTCAATTATTTAAAAATTATTAAAATATCGAAATTCTTGAAAAAAATTCAACAATATTTTAAATGTTTAATAGTAATATGACAGTACATTTCGTAAGCAGAGAAACGTCATATATTAAAGAATACTTAATAAAATTTTATAAATATTACTTATAATTTTAAAATTTCGTTAAGTTTTCAAAAATTTGTTGATATTATAAAAACAATTCAAACCATAATTTTTTTTAATTAACAGAAATTGAAATAAATAATATTATTAATAAAAAAATCTTTAAAGTTTAAAAAATTATCAAAAAAAATTAAAATTCTTTCTACTTTTAAAAATAAAACAATTATCAAACAAAATCCTTAAAATTTATTTAAATTTTTAAAACTTTATTCAAATTATATAAAAAATAATTTTAAAATTAAAAAAAAATAAAGAAAATATTTACCTGAAACAACAAATTCAAAAAATTAATAAAAATAAATTTAAAATTTTTTAAAAGATTTAAAAAGAAATATTTAAAACAAAATTTAAATTTAATTTAAAAAATTAAAATAAAACTTACAAAAAAAAACAAAAACGTTTTCTTCGGCTGCACCGAAGCTAATATACCCCTCACAGGTGCATTTCTTTTAGTAACTATGTGTTCCGTTTGTATGGAAGCTATATGCTATAGTAATCCGATCTGAACAATTTTTTCGGAGATTATATTATTACCTTAACCAGAAATCAAATACGCAAGTTTTCCACATAAAAACGTGATTCCGAACTTTCGGTTTGTATGGCAGCTATATGCTATAGTGAGCCGAAACTCTTTGGAGATTACAAAAATATATACCAAATTCCGTGAAAATATCAAAAACTTGATTTGTTCAGTTTGTATGACAAAAAATGAGCAGCTTCTTGAAGAGAAAATGACGTTTGCAAAATTTCAAAACGATATCTTAAAAACTGAGGGACTAGTTCGTATATATACAGACAGACGGTCAGACAGACAGACGAACATGGCTAACTTTTTCAAAAACCGATTATTTATATATATAAACTTTATAAAGACCTTCTGGGTGTTACAAAAAAAATTATTTAATTTTCAGAGTATAAATATTTTTATCAAAACATCTTAAACAATTTAAAAAATTTAAAAAGTTAAAAAAAACTTTAAAAATATAAAAACTTAAAAAAACTTTACAAATAAAAATATTTCTAAAATTTCGTTAACTTTTTAAAAATTTATTGATATTATAAAAAATAAAGACAATTAAAAAAATTATTTAATTTTCTTTTTATTCTATTTACAACAAACAAAAAACTTTAAAGAATTCAAAATCCTTAAAATATTAAAAAGAAATTGATAAATTAAAAAAATCTTTAGAAAAATTAAAAAAGTCTTTACAAAGGTAAAAAATGTAAAAAATCACAGTTTATCAAAACTGAACTCCTCAGAATATTGTTATTTTTTTGAAATAAGTCTGAAAATGTATCAAGTCTTAAAAAAAACAAAATTCTTTATGACTTAAGAAAATTTAAAATTAAACACAGTATTGTTTTTTATCTTCTTTTAAACGCTAAAAAATAATAATTAATCAATTATATTTCCGGAATATGAGAAACTAAACAAAATCGATTGTATGCATATAAGTTCTTATATTTATTATATTTTTGAAGGAAAGAAAAGGAACGATTTTCGCTAAACAAAGAAAAAAATAAACTAAGGACAATGTATTTCCAGTTCCACGAATTTCATAACACAAATTAAACTGATTACATGCAAATAAAAAAAATAAACAAAAACTAAATTATGTTCGTAAGAATTTTTATTATTATTTCTGTTTCTTTATTATAAACTAATAATATTTAAACGTATATTTAATATAGTACATGATTGCAGTAAATAGTATTATAAACAAAATTAATAATAATAATAAAGTTCGCTAAATTGCTTAATTGCTTCACATTTGGATGCGCAGAATAACTTGCTAAAATCAAAAGAAAATAAATTTTGCATACACTGCATAATTAAACGTGGTTATTTGTAAGTAATTGACATGCAACGGAGCTAAGCAATGAAAGATTACGTCACATAGGGAATTTTAAGAAACTTAATGGCAATTAATTGTCTTACTGAATTTTTTCCCTTTCAAGAGGGAGTAGGGTTTTTCAATTTTTTTTTTTTGACATCTTAATATATAATATATTTTGAAAGATCAGTTGGAAATTTAACTTCAAATCACTTTTGAAATAATAATCGTTTCTTTAGACTAACTTGTAGCGTTGTTTAGAAAAATACTTAGTTTGTTATGTAGTTGCTTAAACTATTTATTCCAATACACGAGATGAAATTGTAGTTTCATTAACTCTATTTTAAAGAAGAGCATTTTTTTATGTTAAGTACTGCGTTATAACTTCATTTTTATAAAACTCCACTTTTCGTATATTTAAAAAATGTATTGAAAATCATTTTGATATGGTACATTTATCGTTTATTAATATCGTTTATGTATTTAAGACTTCTATAATGCCTACTAAGTATTTTTTATTATTATTATTTTTTTATTCAGCAATCGAATTAAGCAACTAATATAAAGCAAAATATACCGCTCAACCACTGTATTACTACGATTCAATCGTAGGCGCAGCGGGAGGGGAAAAACATGCAAAACCAAACTCATAACAGTTTCGAAGGAAAAATTATTAAATGGTTATCTATAATGTACTTAATAAAATAAGTGTTTTACTTAAAGATTAATGGGTTCATTTTTCGTACAACAAACTTGCTCTATACTAGATATGGGACTTTTTTTACAATGCCCGAAGAATGTTAAATTAGTCACATAATTTAGGAAGGAAAATCAAAAACTATTTATAAAATATATTGGAATGCAGTGAAATATGCAAGTAAATTAGAAAAAAAAACTATGCGCTCTTCATTTTATCTATGCAAGCGCAATGCCATTACAGAGCACTAAGGGACTGGGGCACACAACCACACTAACGAACATCACTAGCGCATCAACACCGCACTACATTACGCTAACCACATACAAGCAGTATAACTATGGCTATACAATTAAACTTGCGTCACGCACTGCGCATATTTGTCCAGTTCGCCGCGTAGAACCTTCACACGATCCGTCTCCTCGCGCAGCAAGCGCATCAGCTCATCGATGGTACGCTGTTGTGACACCACCGTCAGCTCTAATTTGCCCACACGCCGCTCCAGTTCGCCTATACGCGTATTATCACCGCCTACAGGCGCCGCGGTGTTGCTGGTACGCGGCTGATAATGATTATTAGCACCGATTGAATTTTGGCTGGACGCCGCTGTCGCTGCCGTGGTTGCCGCCGCTAGAGTTGCGCTTGTAGCGGCTGAAGGAGCGATGCCATTGGAGCTGGGCTCACTGACAACTGTCGGTGCTGGAGTAGTGTTGCTCTTCATTGCCGTTGTGCGCGCACCACCACCACTACTGCCACTGTCCAACAGCGAAGGTGACATACTGCGATTGCGTATCGAAAGGCTGTTAGGTCGTATGCGCACATCTTCGACGGCGCTCGGTGCTGCTGTCGTCGCAGCCGTTAGTGATGAGTCAGTGGTGAATTTATTGCTCATACTTTTGGTCATGATGTCAGCAATAGTATTTGAATTTAATTCCTTCTTCAATAGTTGTTGACTACTCTCGACAGTCATCGATTGCTGCATGACGCTCGACGTAACCGAGGAGGATGACTGTACTTTTGTGGTGGTGGTGCTGGAGCTACTGGCTGTGTTGCTGCTACTACTGTGACTGCTGCTACTGTGACTTGCGCTGGCCGTGTTGGCGGTGGAGCTGGCAAAGTTGTGACTGCTGTTCGTCACTTTGACATCATCGCCAAGTAGGCGTGATGTGCGGTCGGCTGACGCGCTAGTGGGCGCTTGCGTGCGTGGTTCTACACTGGGTGATGTCTTCTTTTTCACTTGCGTTGCTTTCAGCTCCTCCATCCAAGGTGCCTTTTTCTTTTCCCATTCGCGTGGTTTCGGTTTGGCTAAGGGCTCCTCGCCGGTGGAATTATCATCGGAGGAGTGTAGTTTGCCTTCTTCTTGTGAGAGTTCGCCACCGGATGCACCACCACCGCTGCTACTACCATTGAGGTAAATTGTGTTGTTATTATTGCTTTCGCCGATAATATTGATGGCTGCCGAAGGTGGTCTCCGCTTGGGCGCCTTTACACGACCCGCGCGCATGTCGGGTAATATGGAGGCGCGTTCTAGCCGATCGAAATCGGAGTCTTCAACCGCTATAGTGGCGGCGCGGCGCATCACTACTGCCTCGCCATGGCTACTCGCCGACATCTTGCTGCTGCCCATGCCGTCGGCAAAGTCTTGTGAAGCAGCTGTGGTGAGTTTGCTGTCGGTGCCTTTCGTCTTTTGCTTGCCAAAACCGAAAAGATTGCCTGTGTGAAGGAAATATATAAAGTGCAACATTAGACATTTGCTTAAACTTATATAATATTTAGCCAACTTACTAGCAACACCCGAAACGCTCGATGGTTTCTTCGTGGTCACGGTGGGCTTCTTCGTCAGCACTGGCGGTGGTGTCTTCGTCTTCTCATCCAGGCTCTCCAAGCTCTTGCGCAATTCATTTGTGACTGCGGCGGAGCTCGACGACATGCTGCTTGTTGTTGTGGTCGTTGTTGTAATGCTACCGTTATTTGTCAATATGGTCTTTGTCTCCTGTGAGTGTTGCTGTTGCTGCTGCTGCTGCTGCTGTTGTTGCTGCTGTAATTGTTGCTTTTTCAATGCCAAGCGGCTGCTGGCGTCCGCCGCATTCGCCGTCAAATCTAGATTTTTATTCTCCAACGATTTGCGTTGTGCGGCAACATTGCCGCTCTGCAAGCCTGTTTCAGAGAGTATATCGTTGAGTGAATCATATGAGCCGAAACTGTCCTTACGATTTGAACTTTGCGTCGACGAATTACTGCCCGACTTCTTGATGAACACCTTCGATGTGGCAGCTGTGCTGTGTGCTGCCGCCGATGTGGCTGCCGCACCGGTGGCTGATTTTAACTGTTGTGCTGTGTTAGCGTTGGCGGTGGCTGTAGCATTTGTTGCTTTGGCAGTACGCTGTGGATGTTGTGAGTCGCTCAGCGATGTAACTAAAATGGGGGCGAGAGAATAGAAGCAAAAACAACGTTAAATTTGTAGGCAAATAAATCAGAGTTCAGTTTATAATTAACGAAGAACGCTAGAGTAAAAGGCTTTTAGCTAAATTAAGACAAAACACATATGGTACATATACATATACGAATATATAGCAGCAAGTAGAAACGGCAACAAACAACAAACCGCAACAAACTCAAACGACAGTCACCGGCAAAGCACTAATATTTGGTCGAGTATATTTGAAAAGTCTTTAATATGTTTATATATATGGAATGATTCAGCAACGAGCTAAGGCATGTCAAACAATATTGACTATTAATAAACCCATTTCTTTATATTTGTTTTGTTGATATTTTTTATACTAAATTAACACTTCGCAATCGAAAAAGTATGAATGTGAGCAGGTATGTGTGTCCAAGCATGATACTATCAAAGAAATCGCTTGATGAGTACATACTCACAACGTGAATATATGTACGTATATACATATTTATCGAAATTAAAATTGCTAGCGTTGGAACTACTCGTATACTACAGCTGGGAGATTTACTGAGTGATCGATGGCGTATATAAAGCAAATATATGCGAAAATATAATATATCTGAGTAAATGAATAAAATATACAGTTTGTCACTATTTTATACTGGAAATTGTTTATTAATTTTTTAAATGAGAAATTTTGAATATTAATTATTTTGCAGTTTGGATTTAATAATTTTTCCTATATATAAAGTATATTTAAAAAACCAATTCTTTAGACGAAAATTTTCTTATGAATAATTTAAATTAAGTATTTTTGAAGCGAGAAATTTATAAATTAGTCAAATTTTAAACAGACATTATATTCAATTTCCTGTTGAGTAAATAAAAATAAATTCGTATTTTTGTACAAAAATATGTTTTAGATACTGTCTGTTGATAAAAACGAAATACATACATATATGCAGCAATGTACTATTTTACTTTTATCTACTTAATGATATGACAACGTGCTTAATGATATCTAAACTAATTATTACTTAAAATTTATTTGTGTAAATTATAAAAAAAAAAAAAAAATTAAAAAAAATTTAAAAAAAATTAAAAACAAATAAAAAAAATTGTTAAACAATTTTTTGTGGTAATTTTTGAATAGTAATAGTACAGGGTTTTTTTATTGACCATTTCTAATTCTTGCTGTCACTATACGAATGAATAAAATTGTACGTAGTGTGAATTGATCCGAAGGGATTAGGTCACTCTAGGGGTTTCAAAAATCTTTATTTTTTTGTGCAAAGAACACGTTAGCGTTCTAAAAACATTACTTAATTGGTAGAATAATGGTTTTCATTCAATAAGTAGTTTCTTTGATCAGCGACGCCCGTAAAAGTTCTCTTGAAAAAGGTAATTTCGAAGACTGGCTCAGTAGCAAGCTTTTTGTTTCAAAACGCCAGTATATTCTACTCAATCAAAGAATATGTTATATAAGTTAAGCCTTTTTAAGGGCTCTAGATTGGTCTAAGCTCTTAAGAAAACATAAATTTATATAAAATTACAAAATTTATATAAAATTATAAAATTTTTAATTTTTCGGTTTTCTGAATATAAGGTCATTTGTTGATACTGATCGCAAAGAAACTGTGAAACTCTATCTTATTTTACGAGAGATTTCATTTAAACAGAGCATAACACCGGGAGTCAAATGAATTGCAATTCAGGCAGGAAAGGGCAACGGCAATTGTTTCGTATAGACTTATTTTCACATATTAACTGTGTGTCATTTAAAAGTTACACGCAAAATTATACCCTCATTTTTAATGACTATAACAAGTTCGACTGCCTTTTCATTTCCTCATTTTTCTCTACGATCGAGTCGGCCTACTGAGCGTACTATTCGCAACACCATAACCCATCTTCAGACCAAGCATTGATTATTCGATAATATTCGACCGAATAGATCACATGCAGCACGCGGTGAAGAAAATATAGCAGCCGTAGCTGAAAGTGTACACGAAGACCGTGGAGAGTCGATTCAGCGCCGTTAGCAGCAACTCGGACTGACGTATGGAACGACTTGGCGCATTTTAGGTAGAGATAAAATGAAAGTGAATAAAATACAGCTTTTGCAAGAACTGAAGCCACTCGAACTTTCCATGCCACATCGCATCGCTCTATGGGCTCTTGAAAAGTTCCAAGAAGATTCGACGTTTTCGAGCCAAATTTTGTTCAGCGTTAAGACCCATTTCTGGCTTATGGGTATCTAAACATTTTTGGGTCGGTCGATTGGCCACCAAGATCATATGATATCACACCGTTAGACTTTTTGCTGCAGTCGAAAAACTCGGACGAGTCATCAAAAATTAGACTCAACGTTTGGACTATTTGAAACGTAGCCGCGGCCAACATTTGAAAGAGACGATCTCTTCAAAAAATAAATGCCAAAGAATATTCTTTCAAATAATAATAAACATTCCCCATTAAATTTGAAGTTTCTGTGTTTTTGCTTTAAGAAAGTAGGGAACCTCGAAATGGATCAACCTTTAGTTAAATGCATTTAACGTGGATAGTGTAACAGATCTTGCTTTTATGCTTTTAACTGTACTAAAATGATAATTCATTTATATGGGAGCTTATTAATGGAATCGTGAACAAAAATTAAAGAAAAATATTACATATCTGCTTAAATTTAATAATAAGGTATGCTATTATAATTGATGTTATGCGGTTACATTCGGACGCAAAATGAGCTAGGGAAATCTCAAGTTTAAATAAAATTGTCGTAATAACCAGTCGCAATGCAAACAAATTGCGCAATAAAGGAATAAACTCATATAATCAAAACGCAAACATAAAATATAATTATATACGATAGACAGGAGTCAAGAAGATACAACAAAAACATTTTGCTAAAGCGCACTAAAGCTATTTGCGCTCAAATGACGACATTTTATTATTATTATTTTTTTATACAATATCAAGAAAACGGCAAATAAATTGAAAAAATAAATCATATTCATCAGCTAAAAAAGTATTAATTGAGCGTTGGCGGTATAAGGCAGACGCACACACACACACACACACACACACACACACACAAATCTAAATATAGTGTGTTCGTTTAAGCAGCGCATCAAACCAAAAGCAGAGGCAACTTTAACAAATTATAAAAACAAATATGACTTTTAATGAAAAGAAACACAATTTGAATAACAACAAAGCGCCGTAAAGTAAACATAACAACAGGTTGGTCAGCAGAAAAAACAACAATAACAACAAAAATGAGAGAGAAACTGAACACTCAACACTTTCCAGACAAAAGCACCACTTTTAAAGGTCACTCAACAAACACAAAAGCCCGAAGAAGAAAAGAAAAATTGACAACAAAAAATCAAGTAAAAAAAATAACAAACTTTACACAAAAATGGTGGCTGAGTCACACGGCAATTCAAAACACGTAGCATGAATTAAATTCGAAATGGAAATCGAAATCGAAACCAAAACCAAAACCGAAAGAAGCGAAAATTCAATTCTTCACGCCAAGGCGCTTATAAAGAAATGTGGAAATGAGACGACGAGGAAAAAAATGCGCTTCGCCTTGTTAGCTATGCGACAATAAACGAGCGCTAAACGGCATATTATGTGTGGCAGGCAAGACAAAGCCACAATAGACGATACGAAATCACTCAGCGGCCGCCTGGCGCTTGCCGCCACTGTCATTGCCGCGCCATGCAACATTATTAGCTTTGTTGTGGCAAATTTGAAATTCACACAACTAAATGATATTTAACAAGTAAGCAACACTTCCGCAATTTAAATATGTTTAAAAGCTTGAGGAAAACACTTAACATACTTTCACTGAGATAACGCGCGCGTCTTTTCTATTACAAATGCTCGTGAGATTTATGGCGTAATAAGGCAACAATTAATTAGGCGGTTTGTGGGTGTTTTAATATTACTTATTATTACTTCTATTAGCCAGTAATTAACTCTGCAAGCGCGTTGAGCACACAACCGAAGCTAGCTGACTGGCCGACTAACCGTTAGAGGCTTTGAAACGCAACAAGCCAGCAGGTTAGCGGGCTAGCAACTGCGAGCTGGCGGGCGAACGAGTTGTTGAAATCAAATACAAAAAATGTGAATTAAAGAAAAAAGTATAGTTAAATTGTATTTGCAATTTTGCTTATTAAAAATGGAAAAATAATATATGTAAATAAAAGAAATAAAAAAAAAAATTATAACAAAAAAGTTGATATAAAAAAAATATAAACGATATTACATAAAAACAATATATAGAAAAAACTGCATAAAAAATGTATAATATAAATATGTATATATTATAAAAATTGTTTATAAAAAAGTATCAAAGTAAATAAATAATAATCTTAATATATAAAAAAGTATCAAAGTAAATAAATAATAATTAAACTGTATTTGCAATTTTGCTTATTAAAAACGAGAAAAATATATTTAAAACAAAATCATGAAAAATGTTATATAAAAGAAATTTTATAAAAATATTATGTAAAAAATTTATAAAAAATTATAGTTATATAGTTTTTTAAATATTGAAAAAGCATATATAAAAAAATAATAATATAAAAGATTTTATAAAAAAAAATTACATAAAAACAACATATGTAGAAAATTTGTATAAAAAAATTTTATATTACAAAAACTGTGTATAAAAAATATGTTTGAATATGTTAAAAATCTATATCAAAAAGTATATGAAAATATGATACAAAAAAATAATAAATAAATAAACAAAAAATATTTAAACAAAATTTTATATATAAAAAGTATATAACAAAAATTAAAGAAATAATACAAAAAAAAATTAAAAAAAAAAAAATAATATAAAAAAAAAAATTTAAAAAAAAATAATATAAAAAAATTTAACAAAAAATAATAAAAATAAAAAAAAAATAAAAAAATTATAACAGAAAACCAATTAAAAGACCATAAATTTATCTTCAAAACAAAAACTTTTTAGTATAATTTGTAACCTGAATTTTTAATATTACATATACATATACAAAAAGTGGACAAATATTGCCTGAGAACTTTATTAAATTTTATTAATATATAACACAAAAAAATATTGAATAAAAACTCGCCGATCAACTTGTGTTGCAAAAATTAGATGAAATCACGTCGCCGTGTATTAGGTAAGCGCGACACACCTCACACTTGATCGTGCGCACATTTGAATATTATATACATATATGTACATATATACATACATATAATATGCAGATAACTTGGACACATGGAAACACTACACGTAACTCGTATGTGCCGATATCACACGCAAGTCCAGTGCAATCAAATCGAAACAAAAGACTTTGGCGACAAACTGGCTTCAGCTGTGTACAGTGGTGGGCATAAACGTAAGACGCATAGAATATATATATTCATTCGAGTACACAAGTAAACACTGCGATTAGTCACTCCTGTTTAAATATATAGCAATGTATTTTACCTAAGTGTTGCATATTTCGTTCTTCTCTTTCGAAAATAACGGCAAATAAATTTCTTCAGAGACTCATTGGTTATGATATTACAGGTAGTGTAAATAAACATGCAAAGAAGTCTTGGTTTAAATACCAGCACTTTCAGCTTCTCTTTTTAACTTTTTCTGAGACCGAAATGAATTCTCTTTCCCGAACTAATTTGTTTTCGAAACACTTTAAGCTATCCAAGTGGGATATTTTTTTGAATCAACCTTGTAACCTCACCGAACCAGCATCCGATTGCGATACAACCACAAAAGAAATACCTCAAATGGTAAATTCTCGTAGACGATTACTTTCAAAACTTAAGCAGAATCGGACTCTTAATTTTGTTTTGCTCGCATATCGAGGATTTTAGAACAATTAAAAAAAGGAACACTAACGATCGGCGTTTCGATTATCGTTTTTTGAAAGGAAAATCGCATAGTGAAATCAAAGAGTGCTTAGTTGTTGTATACGGCGACACTTCTTCTTCGACGGTGACTTTAAAATTGATTTAACGAGGTTCAACGTCGTCTCTCGTCGGTTCTTTATAAAACATTCGCAAGTGCATCGAAAACGGCCACCGCAGACGATAAGGAGACAAAAGACCAAGATCGTATATCCGCAGACCGTTGCTTGAAATTTCATGAGATTGCTAAGACAGTAGGTAACTTAAAATACCGCGAGGAATTGGAAATGTGTTGCTGAGACAGTAGACAACTCAAAGCAGAGCGCGGGCTGAGAAAGGTGTTGACGCGATGGACACTTATGATCAAGTTCTGGAATATCTAAGTAGGCATTGAAAATGGAAGTCTTTACGCTAGTTTGTCACAACCCCTGGAATAAGTGAAAAAAATCTCCTTTATTTTCTGTTAGATATTTCAAAGTCACAGTGACAGGTATTTTTATGAGAGGGAAAAACGATTCTGGAATTGTATTGTTTTGACGGTAACGCATTTTTATGACCACCACTGTACATTATGTTATAAGACCGACTGAATGTCCGCATAACAAACAGTCACACGCATCCATCAAACCAAATATGTCGTGTTTGTAATTGTGGTAATAACAACACTTTGCTGAAGCGCCAAATTTATGCGGACAATGCACGAATGCGTTGCTCTTCCGCTTAAAAAATTTCAATTTTATTTACACACTTTTCTACAACTAATGCAGCAACTTTTTTATATATCAGCAACAACAAATAGCGTTCTTTATTGGAACATTTTTGGTTGGAAGGTAGCCAGCAGCTGACCGCAAGCACTGTACTTGCCCCATTAGTAGACATATTGCGCTCCCCACTGGATTCTAGATATGCCAGCGTACCGACAGCTAAACTTTTACCATTTCACATTTTCGGCACAGCAGGTGTTTCAGTTGCACGTCTGAACTAATTTTTAATTGTTGCTGTTAAGTAAAAATGCCAAAGCTTTTTAAGTACACTTTCAACCACTTTCAAGGCAAAGCAATCGGCAAAATTATCAGCGGCGCTCAACACAAAACGTACAAAACCAAAAATAATGCAAAGTAAGACAAATGAAATGAACACAAAATGTGAAACGCAATAACACTTCATACCACAAATAGTTGCGGCCGCGGCGCTGTGGCATGGACTTGGGCTTTACGCATACCGAACGCGCTCGCACTGACTGAATGGCCGAATTTTATGTTGTTGCCTCTTCAAACGCGCTTTGGTGTGAAAATCACTGACATTAACTACAAGAAAAATGCGTGTACGCTATCAAAAATTTATCGCTAGCACTCACGTTGCGCACAAATCTGAGGCCAAAACTTGGAAAACAAAAAGCAAGCCAAACAAATCGAGCGACCAAACAAACGCGCTGGCAAACGCAAATACAACTGACCAACAAAACCAGCGCACAATCGCGCGGCGAGAATACTAACTAATAGACAAATAAAACAAAGCAAACTATGTGATAAACAATCGAAAGAAAACCAAAAGTGTTACACTCAATTCCCATTGTGAAGAGCGTGAATAAATCAAAAAACGCTCGGTCGCTTGTAACGTCGGCAAAACGCGCGCAGCGTTAAGCTAGAGTCAACAATAGCTGGCAGCAGCGTTAAGCCCTCGCCGTGTTGGACGTCATGCCCGTTGCGCGAGCAAGTTATCCATTAGCGGCCAGCATTGAGCTGTCAGCCAGCCAGCAAGCTTGCGACTAGCCGCCACACTCCAGCCGATGATGTAAGAAATTCGAGGGTAGCGCTGATAATGTTGCTATTGAGCGTTTTATCGTGGCGTTTTGAGCGTTTTTCTATTCGCTCATATTTTTATACACTCGCATCTTTTGCAACAGAGAGTATAACGGTTTTGTTCATCTAACGGTTTTTTGTATCACCTAAACTTAAACGAGCTACCTAGATATGGAGTTATATATTATATATTTTATGAATTTAAATATATATATAAGAGACGAGATGAATTCCGTGTAACTGTCGCTCCGTCCGTCTGTTTGTTCGTACAAGCGATAACTTGAGTAAAAATTTAGATATGTATATTGATAAAACTTGGTATATGTACATATTCCTTGGCACCGTAAGAAGGTGTCACTGCCACGCCCACAAAGTACTCCACATTAAGATACAAAACTGTAATTTGGGATCACAGTAGTCAGGGACACCCATGGGCTAAACATTTTTTGAAGTGGGCGTGGCCCCGCCCTGTAAATCATTTAAGGTTCATATCTTGCTAACGGCTTAAACTAAATCAACCAAACTTGCTGAGATGAAATATTTTTAGCATTCTTTATCTTCTTCTTCTTCTATATTGGCACAGACACCGCTTACGTGGTTATAACAGAGTTAACAACAGCACGCCAATCGTTCTTCCTTTTCGCTGTTTGGCTTTAATTGGAGATTTCAAGTGTAGCCAGATCCTTTTCCATCTCGTCTTTCCAACGGAGTTGAGGTGGTCCTCTTCTTCTCTCTTCTCTTTCATCCATTCGAACGACATGACCTAGCTTGCGTAACCGCGGTCTCTTAATTCGCTGATCTATGTCAATGTCCTCATATATCTCGTACAGCTCATCGTTCCATAAATCATCCAAAGAACCATAAATCTTCCGCAGAACCTTTCTTTCGAAAACTCGCAACGCCGAATCATCAGATGTTGTTATCGTCCATGTTTCTGCACCATATAGCAGGACGGGGATGATGAGTGACTTGTAGAATTCGCCCTTTTTTCGTCGAGAGCGGACTTTACTTCTCAATTGCTTATTCAGACCGAAGCAGCACCTGTTGGCAAGAGTTATTTTGCGTTGAATTTCGAGGCTGACATTGTTGCCGCTGTCAATACTGGTTCCAAGCTAGACGAATATCTACGATTTCGAAGTTATGCCTGAGACCCAAGTCGCCAGTGCCACGACTGTTCGTCTTTATAAACTTTGAAAATGGGTAAAACGGTCAAATACAGGTCAATCCTTAAATACCTCATCTTAATTCGCAAATTGCGGGAGTATAAAATTGTCGGTTTCAGCCGAACTTAGCCCATGCTTACTTGTTTTTATTACTTATGTCTTATTCATCTTACTCACTTTAGTTTCTACTACTTTGGTGAGTTTTAAGCGGTTAAGAATTTTCGGCACAAAACAAAAGTATAAATAACAACACAGCAAATGAGGGTGTGGGCTAAAGAAATGCTGAATATATAGAAAACACAAAAAGTAAACAAGAAAACGTGTATAAAATAAAATTCGAAAAAATATCGTGGCATAAAACCTGTTACAATACCCATGGTAATAGATCAGGCAGTAAGCGCTAACGTCGACGGCGACGTAGGTGCCAGCGGCGAAGCCTACGCTGACTTAATTATTTTCTGCTGCTTACACACACATATACATATATGTAGATATCGGAGAAGCATATACATACATAAGCTTGTTAAGACAATTGTTCTTAAATTTTTACATATGAAAGAAATTTCAGCAATTTAGACATACATATACAAAGTTGGTCTCCATTTTTAGAAGATACAGTTGCAAAGCGAATTCGTTTGCAGATTTCTTTTGTTAAAACAATAACTGTAGTATTTTTAACTACTAATAATAAAACACCTATTGTAGGCAAAAACAGTCAAACAAAACATCTTAATTTGTGCTAATCGTTTTCAGACTACTTGAACAACGGTTTTTAGTACGTTAAAAAGAAATATAAAAGTACAGCTGCGATTCCACAATTTCAAATACAAGCCAAATAGTAAGCGTGATCTGAAGTTACAATCCTAACGGAGCTTCAGATGTTAGGAGGGATGTTACGATTCCTACTGCTGGCTGGAGTTACAGGGTCGTCGCTCAAATTTTACACGTTTTTATTTTATTTCGAATTCTTAAAGTTGAATATTGAACTTTTATTCTTTTTTTGTCAAAACTCGAACCTTGATGCGTTCTTTAATGTACCACCGCCGGTGCGAGGTATTCGAATTTCTGGATCTAGAACATGTTGGGTGTAATGGGAGAAAGGCTTCTGGGTAAGCAGTTACAGTTGAAGGACTATACCCAATTCCTACTTTTGGCTGCGAGCGGGTGACGGTCTTGAAACAAGCCGTTCGCTATATAAATGTGTATAAAACTTTATACTACTCGCCTAGTGAGGTTGTGCGCTAGGGTTGAAAAACAACAGCCAAATGATGAAAGACCCCACTTTTGATGACGACCACAACAAACGTAATAAGAACTATGATTTAATGCCAAGGACCTGGAATGTCCGGTATTTAAATTGGGAAGGTGCCGATGCCAAGCTGGTTGATGTCCTCGTTAGAGTAAAAGCTGACATCACAGCCGTCCAAGAAATGCGATGGACGAATACGAGTAGGTTCTTGTGACATTTATTACAGCGGTCATATAAAGGAGCGCAAATTCGTTGTGGGACTACGATGTAAACATTGTGCTTGGCGATTTTAACGCCAGGGTGGGCAAAGAAGGTAGCTTTGGTACAACTATTGGAAAATTCAGCCTCCATGGCGAAATCTCTCTAAATGTATTGATGCTGATCGACTTTGCAGGATTCCGAAATATGGTTGTCTGTAGTTCTAGACTCCAGCACAGGAAAATTCATCAAACTACTTGGCTGACTCCGGATTGAAAAGCTCGCAACCAGATCGATCAAGTTGCTCTAGGTGGACGACACGTCTTCAGCGTCTATGACGTGCGTACGCTTCGAGGACATAACATCGACTCGGACCACAATCTTGTTGTTGTAAGATACACACCCGCCCCTGTACAGCAACTTATGCCCGGCAAAAAGCACAGGGTAGCCACGACGTAAGAAAATATGGTCTCAACAACCGTGGCGTTAGTTCTGTTTTCTCCAGACTGGATAGGGAAGCAACGAAAAATCTCCAGTCATCAAATAAACAGTAATCGCATTCTCGACTTGGCTCGCACGTCACTGTTGGAGTTATAACTTTGAAGTCGTAAATAATTTCGCCTGTCTAAAAACTAGCATCAACACAACAAATATTATCAGCCTTGAAGTCCAACGCAGAATCATTCTTGCCAACTGAGTAGGCAATTGAAAAGTAAAGTCTTCTTCCGACGAACAAAAATTAAAATCTACAAGCACCTCATCATTCCCGTCCTGGTGTATGGTGCGGATGCATGAACAATGACAACATCTGATGAGATGGCCCTAGTAGTGTTCGAGAAAAAAGTTTTGCGGAAGATCTATGCTGCTTTGCGCATTGGCAACGGCGAGTCGATGAACAATGAGTTGTACGAGATATATGTACTATATATAAACATTGATTCAGCGAATCGAAAGACTTCGGTGACTGATTCATGTTATCCGTATGGAACATAACATTCCAGCTTTGAAGGTTTTCGATTCAGTAGCGCCGGTAGAAGCAGAGGAAGTGGAAGACCTCCACTACGTTGAAGAGATCAGGTGAATCACCTGGTTGCATTTGGTTCCTCGAATTGCAGACAAATAGCGAAAAAAAACGACTGGCGCGCTGTTGTTAACTCGACTCTAAATGCATAAGCAGTGTCTTCGCCAGATTTGAGTAAAACTTGAAACTTGATGAACCTTAGTATGCACGTTCCTTGGCAAAAATAAATGTACGAATGCGTAGATGTACCTGATTGGACCACTGCCACGCCCACTAAAAGACATTAACCGAAAATGTATAAAGTACCATAACTAAGCACTAAATTAAGATATAAAACTCGAATTTGGTACAGAGGATCGCAGTAACAAGCGACATCTGTGGGAAAAAATTATAAGGAGAAAAATCTTTCTAGCCTCTGGACGCTTTTTTCGGAAGTCCTCTTGGAGATTGTCTGCGGGATGAAGGTAATATTTTTTTTTTTGCAAAATATATCACGGTAATGTTTAGATACCTTAAAGATGACGCATCTTATCTTAATCTTAAACTTAAATCTTATTTTAAATCAAGCCAATTTAAAATTTATAGTTCTTTTTGGCAATTCTATAAAAAACTAAATGAAGAACCTTATTTTTGATAGCCAGTCATATAGCGCAAAGAAACTTTCAGTTTTGTTATTTTATTTCGAACAACAACAAACAAACAAAACTAAGAAAAATTGGCAAAATGATAAGCAAAACAAAATCAACCAACCGAGTTAAAAGTCGGCATTTTGAGATAAACAAAAATCTGCACCAGCTAAGCGGTAAATGCACCACTGGGAGAATAACAAAGAAACAGCAACAACAAACAATTTTAACTGTGACTTGGAAAAAATCAATTTTTATTATTAACTGGTTTCTTGTTTGTAACGACGGCGACTGCAACGATAACGGCGAAAATTGTAAGCTTCAAAATAAACGCTGTAATTAATATACATACAAACATGCATACAAAACTACGGATAAACACACGATTTTAATAAAAATATGAACACGGCGGTTGAGCGCTGGAAACCACAACAGAACCAGTACTAGCGTTGCAAACGTTTTGAGGCAACAACAATAACAATGGAAAAATGCAAAAGCAAAACCGCGTCGAATTGGCAACGAGAAAAGTAAATGCAATAACTATAATACAAAAACAAATAAACAAAACAATGACAAGCTGCAGAATAAGTAAACAAAGCGGCAATAATGTTGGCGATAATTTAGGCGCGCAGCTCCACGGACTGTGCGACAAGCTAACTGTCTGACTGGCTTGTGGCTTTGGTGTGGCCTGTAAGCCAACCGTCTGGCTGTTCGGTTAAGGCAAAATGTGGTCTACGGCAGGGAAGCGAGTGAATTCTCGTATCTGCATGCAGCAACATCAAGTCAGAGGTGCCACATTTAAATGTCAAACGACTGCGTCGATCGATAAACATTCACAAAATTATAGTGAGCACACATAGTATAATATATACATGTAAGTATATATATAATAGGAGCGCCTTGGGATGGGTGTAAGTAGATTGTATAGACCCTACACCCATGTTAGAAATATTGGAAGTCTCTTCCCTTGATAAACAAACAAATACACAACAAAATTATAATAAAAAAAATAAAGAAAAAACTTAAGCTCGTTATCTAATTCAATAAATTTGATAAACAAATTCGACTACAAAAATAGTAACGTAGAATTTTCAATCAAACACACTCAAAGTCTTTCAAACATCGAGAGATACATACTATATGTCGTAAAAATATAAAAATAATAATATTTCGTAATCTGAACAAATTTTGGAAACATATAACCAGGGGACCTATTCTGTAACTCGATTTGAAAAAAGTTTACTCGAATTCAGATTTTTTATAGTCTGTAACACGATTTTCGGATTTTCAAGCCAATTTTCGAAGAAAATATTCGTTAGCTTTTGAGTTGTAGAAAGCAAAAACGAAAATTGTACGTATTTTTTCTGGCACAGGGTGGTCCAACTTTCGCTTAATTATAAAGTAGATCCGAATTTCGAATAGAATAAATTTACGAATCGAGATACAGAATAGGGCCCCAGAAATGGGTAGAAAGTTCACAGTTCGGGACAATCCGTGGCCTGGTATATAAAGGCATAAGTTAGAAATCTATGAAAATCTAGTAATTTACTTTTAGGAGTTTATGGGTAACACAAAGGACGAACATCCGTCGAAGTGAGATCCTTCGTTTAGGACCTAAACCTAGGACCCAACCTAACCTAAAGACATATAATATAATTATCGTTAAATTTCTATAAATTTTTATCATTTTATTATAATTGAAATTGAAAGTAACGGGTGACCCAAGTAGAGGTACTTTTCTCAATAGCCTTTTTATGATAAACATAATCAGCGTACTGAACGTACTATTCGCAACACCATCACCCATCTTGAGACCCAGCATTCATTATTGAATAATATTCGACCGAATAGACCACGCCCAGCATGCAGTGAAGAAGACATAGCTGAGAATGTACACGAAGACCGTGGAGAGTCGATTCGGCGCCATTCGCAGCAAATCGAACTGACGTATTTTTTACATTTTACGTCGAGATCTTAAATTAAAAGCGAACAAAATACAGCTTGTGCAAGAACTGAAGCCGCTCGTCTTTCCCAAGCGACATCGTTTCGCTCTATGGACTCTTCAAAAGTTACAAGAAGATCGCTTGTTTTCGAATCAAATTTTGTTCAGCCATTTTTGGCTCAATGGGTAGAAACAAAATCGCCGGATTTGAAACGAAAAGCAACCTGAAGATTCAAGAGCTGCCATTTCATCCAGAAAAAATAACGGTTTGGTGTGAATTGTAAGCCGGTGGAATAACCGATCTATCATCAAAAATGTTATGCCTGAAAATGAAGCTCGTGATCTCGACGGCAATTATTTTCAGCAAGACGGCGTCACTTCCCACACATTCTATCAACCAATGAATTTATTGAGAAAACACTTCGTTTAGAAGATAAGATCACGTTTTGAGCCAATCGATTGGCCACCAAGATCGTGTAAGTCACACCATTATTTTCCTGTGTGGTTCTGTAAAGTCTAAAGCCTTTGCGAACAATCTCGCTTCGATTCAGGCCTTGGATCAAAACATCACGCGTATCATTCGTCAGTTACCTGTCGACATGCTCGAACAAGTAATATAAAATTGGACTCAACGGATGGAACATCTGAGACGTAGCCGCGGCCAACCTTCTAAAGAGATAATCTTCTATAAATTAATGCTAAAGAATGTTCCTTCGAATGATAATAAACACGCACCATTAAATATAAAGCTTCTGTATTTTTTCTTTCAAAAAGTAGGGAACCTAGAAATGTATCACTCTTTACAACTTTTTTTATGTTCATGTAAAGTTTGGTTTCCGTAGGTCAATTGCTGAGAAAAGTAAAAGTTAAAGAAACAGTGCTTGAGAATCGTTGTGTTAGCATCACATAGATATCAGAGGATCTTTTGTGAATCGACACAAGACATTTTGGTTAATGTTTTGGGTATGAAGTGTGTCAATGCTAGACTCGTACCAAAAAACCTGAAGTTTTTGCTAAAACGACGTTAAGTAAAAGTCACATAAAACGCACTATTACTTGTGAACATTGAAACTGTCCTACAATCTAGTGAATGGAGCTCCAAAACTAAGCCGAAACTGTTCGATCGTCATTCAAAAATCAAGGTGAATGAAGCAATTCGTCACAAATTCGCAAATTCATGGACTCAATGACAATGTGCCGTCACATTTGTGACTGACTTTTTGGCTAAACACGATACGAGGGCACCGTATTCACCAAAACTGAACTGAAAAAACTGCTTCATGGAACGCACCAATAGTCCATTGAAGCCATTAAGAGCGAAGAAAATAGGTTCAACATTACGATATTCCTAGATGTTTCTCGTTAAGGTTCTTGTTCGCTAAATAGAGCTAAAAATTATGAATACCACACAATTAAAGGAAAACAAGAATTCGAGAACATAATAGAAAGCAATCGTTGGAGAGCTTCAAATTGTTCTGATACATAATATGTAGTTCATTTAGTTCATGAACGTATCTACATACATATGTATTTTCACATGGCATAGACCGACTCATAAAGCATAAAACATTTCTCAAAACACTGTCAAGAGACCGTCGATGCAGAATCTCGAAATATTTCGAGTCTTAAGGAGTTACATGGGTTTTCGAGTTTCAAAAAATTGAATTTTTTCATTGTCTTATTAAATTCTACAATCCTCTAGAATATTGTCCTAAACTTTTAAGTTGATTCCAGTGATAGTTTCGGAGATGTAGCCGTGAGGACTTGTGCGCTCGAGGCTATCAATGCTTTCTCGAAACTGTGTTCATAAAATTTTACACAGGTCTTTGAGATACAATTCTTAAAGACATGGACGAAGGATTTTTTTCGATTACAACTATTTAAAAAAAATTTCGCGAAATTTTCAGTCAAATTTTCATTTTTTTTTTTTGTAAAAATGTCTGCAAAAATCCAATTTCCATTTTTTTTCTTCGTCCAAGTTCTATTTTAATGTTTTAACTAAAATACGTATTTATTATATGAAAAAAAAATTGTTGAAAAAAGGCTGTTTTTTAACCGAAGGAAACCCATGTAATCCCTTAAGGGATCGGCTCAGTGTGACACTCCGAAAAATCACTGATTTTCGCGATTTGCGATTGTAATATTTGAATTT
Organism: Bactrocera neohumeralis; assembly: GCF_024586455.1. Classification (NCBI taxonomy): domain Eukaryota; kingdom Metazoa; phylum Arthropoda; class Insecta; order Diptera; family Tephritidae; genus Bactrocera; species Bactrocera neohumeralis. Next base: position 62,854,584 of record NC_065919.1, read on the forward strand.
CGATTTCAAAATTTGAGAGAATGTTTGTTACAGTGTATTCTATCCGATGCAAAAAAACAAATCGATTTCTCCAAATTTTCATACTGAGACGATCCCTTAACAAATTATTCACTTGCTCACCATTTGCAAAACCCTTAGATGGCATAAATATTACTCAGGAAAGTTTTAAATTTTTTAGGAATAACTATTCTGACTTTTTTATATTAAAGTAAGGTTTATAAATTAATATTAAATTTGACTTAAAAACAACTTTAATGCATGATATCGATGATATTGACGGACTTAAATGACGGCAATCGTGTTTTAAACAAATTTGAAAAACTAATTGTTTTCAATATCGGGCAATCATTCAATATATTCAGTATTCAATTTTTATACATGTATATTATTTCATGAGATGGACAAATGTAATCTAAGGCAAGATGCTGCTAATTATGGTTGCTTAAAATATTTCATGTCAAGGTAGACAGTTTATAAACTTTTTCCGGGGAATATATGTTATATGTAAATACAATGATATGGACAGATATACTATATTCATACAAACAAAATTTTTTTATATAAGCTTATCGAATTTAGCAGAGCAAACTTTAAGCAGACCAGCAATAAATTAACAAACTTTCCATTAGCTAAGCTAACTGCCAAATAATAAAACTTATTCAAGGCAGTAATTTATTTATATGTCTAAGGTACTAGAAATAACTACACATATGTATATCTAGCTACGTTGGGATACTTCGTTTTTCTTCCGAAGAGGTACCACTTGAATAATACTAACATGATAAAATAAAATAAATAAAAAACCCGCTTGCTATACACAACTCAAGCGGTAACTTCTCTACGAAACAAAATATAACTGTTAATACAGCAAGTCACTGTATTTGTAAAATAATTATAAAACAACTAAAATCAAAATTAAAACAAGTAAGGAAGAGCTAAGTTTGGGTATAACCGAACATTTCATACTCTTGCAACTTGCAAAGATTAAAGACAGGGAATTACCTTCATACACAAGGCTTATTAGTTATATGTAGTCTAGAGTTTATACCCAAATTTATTCGTTCTAAGCACAAATATTCACCGTTATAAGAAAACCATACTCTTTCAATTTTATTAAGATAATTGGCCGATGTATGCGGTATTAACTCACCCGGACGTTCGAAAATCTTTATATAAGGTAATACATACATATATGGGAGCTAAGGAAAGTATTGACCCGATTTAACCTTTTCAGGAAAGGATTGTCTCTAAATTTCAATTATATATCTCACACATTTACCGATATTTTCGGTAAAAAGTCAACTATAGGTACTGCGGACCAAATATTCGGTACCTGGGGGCTTGAACAGTTTTTTTTTTTTTTTTGATTTTGACAATCTTTGGCCATAAAATGGTATTTTCTAAAGGCATTGTTCATGCAAAGCTTTTTATCCCGTGATATTAATTGTTTCTTGATTTGTGTACTGGAACGTGAAGGATATGTGATTTTACCTAAAAGTGGGCACTACCACGCCCAAAATTCAATTTTGACACCGGATCGCATAAAGTCTTCTCATACCACCTCTGTCTCTGGCGTATTTAGTAAATGATTTATGGTGTTTTCAGTAGTTTTTAAACTTCCGTTATACGGAGAGTGAGCGGGGTTATCTTCCAATTTCATCTCTCACACTGTCGGTAGAGGTTCTGATAGTATTTCCACTAGGCGAATTTGGTTGTTGTAACTTAAGTGGTTTAAGAGATATGTATATTAAACTCATTAGAGGGCGGGGCCAACCCCACTTTTTCAAAAATTGTTTGCTACAGGTGCCCCTTGCTACTGCGAACCCCTGTGCCGATTTAGATTTTGTTTTAAATCTTAATTATGTGCTTAGTTATGGCATTTTATTTAAAAAAACTTTCTTTGATGGCGTCTTGTGGGCGTGTCAGTGGTCTAATTACGCCCATCTACGAACTCGTACTTTTTTTTGCCAAGGAGCGCGCATACCGAATTTCATCAAGATATCTAAATTTTTACTCAAGTTACAACTTGCACGAATAGACAGACGGACAGACAGACAGTCACCTGGATTTCAACTCGTCTCCTCATCCTGATCATTTATATATATGTACATACATACATAACCTTATGTCTAACTCGATTACTAGTCTCGAGTAGCAGTACTCTGTAGCAACATGTTGCAAGTGCATAAAAACAAAAAACAATTTAAGAAATCCAAATAATTGAAATCAAATGAAGTCAACAATAACAAATCTAATACTGTAGCCATACAAAATTAAACGCGCACAATGGAAAAACTCGTTTACATACAAATGAACGTATTGATAAAGTTGGCCATGCGCGAGCCTAAAATTTCAATGGATGATCTTTCCGGCACTGCATCGGCTATCCGGTCGTCGCCACCAAATGCGTTGATCGCAGAATAAATCGCCAACAACAAGTAGTTGCGTACATACATTGTGGATGTATACAGTTGTTGTTGTGGTTTTGGTTGTTGTTATCGCGGTGTGTGTGCATGTATGTGTGTCATGTATTAAGACGTTTGTAAAATGCGAGTATAAGAAAAGGAATTTGTGTGGTGTTTATTAGTATTTTAAATCCAGTAGAGAACATTTTGTGGATAAAGGTTTATCTGATGTGATACTATGCACTTTTCAATGGATGAGCGGCTGATGTCGTACAAAATATTTATCAAGTAAAGCTCATGAATTATGAATGGCTAATGGAGGATGATTTCTGCGCGAATGACTAAACAGAAAATGTGGCAGCACAATTGTGCATTCTAAAGTATAAAAAAAATATTTAGAAAAATGTTCTTCCACGCTTGCACCAAAACAAAGATCGTTTAAGTAAATTCTTTACAAACAGTTTGTTTGCATACGATTCGCTTGCTTAATGACTTTCATGAAAACGAAGCTCACTCGCCGACTGTCGCACAGTGGTACGAATAAAAAAAGTAATAAAATATTAAACATTTCAACGTACAAATATTAACAGACTTTTATGGATATCATCTGACATAAACAAGTTTTCTATATTTTTTAGAGTGGTGCGTCAGTTTTTAAGATATCGATCGGAACTTTTGCACAAATGCTTTTCTTCCAAAGTAGCTGCTCATTGTCGGAACCGCCGATATCGAAGCACCACAGCATATAGCTGATATATAAAGTGAACAAACGGAACCAAGTGCCTACAAAGCAAACTTTTTCATTTGACATGGCATGGAAAACTTTTTCTTGAACGAGATATCTCCACGAAATTTGGCATGAATTATTGTCCAAAGCAACGGTAAAATCCGCAAGGAAATGGTTCAGGCCGGACCAAACAAAAGATCTTCATAAAAGATATTCTAAGGATCAAAAATTAAATTTTGCGAACCAAAAATTATTAAAAAAAAAAAATGTTCAAAAATTGCATTTAATTGTTGTGGTATTCTATTGTATATTAGCGAAAATCTAATCTTCACGTACGAGCCTTATCAAAACAGCTTAACACAGTTGTTCTATTTGCTATTTCTGCACAAGTCTCATATTGCTTGTTAATAAAATTCTTACGAGTTGAAAATGATAAGAAATTTTGCACGCAAAGCCAAAAATATTTTAACTTCTAGCGTGCAATGAACTCGTTTAATTGTTATTGCAACAAATTTTATGGTTTTACGAACCACTGTGCGGTGCCCGCGTGTTTGAAATGCAATTTGTTGCGCTGGGTGAGTATGGGTGTCTGTAAATGAATGCGTGTAAATGAAGTGTTGATATTTTCACGACGCTGTAGACATACTTTAGTCCATATATGGTAACATAAATATATACATGCATACATACATACATAGGTAAGTGTTTTTGAAAAAGAAGAATTCCGTCTGACGATTGCCTAATGATCGAAGAATGTGCATTTACATTTTAAATTGTCATGATTAGCATATGGAATTGTTGAAAAATGAGTAAAAAATCGATTTGTAGTGGTGCTTGTTTTGTTGTTATAATGCCATATACTATAAGTTATTTATGATGTATAAGTATATATGTTTGAAGAAATTATTGCAATATTTACTATGAAATTGTATGTATAGGTACTAGTAGAGATCATTATTCTTCAGAATAAGGTGTTATGTATGATAAACTAACGGTGTACTTTATTATGAAGACTGTCATATTAATATTGGGTACTTCATTTAATAGGATGTACATAACCTTAAACTTTTTAGTATATAGTGATCATTAGAAGAACGATTGTTAATATCAAGATTAGTGTAGAGTTTTCAAATTCCTCCGAGTACTCAAAACAAGTTAATCGAGATTGTGCAATGGAAATTTACGCGTATATTATTTAACTAGAAAATATTTATTTAATTATATCAACACTACTGATCGTAGTAGACAAGCCCGCGAAGAGATCAATTTTTATTCACAAAATTATCTAAAACTTGAAGACATTAGTTGAATTAGTCATATTCACATTTTACATGAACCATTTCCTAAGTTCGCCTTTAATAAGATCATAAAAAAATTCTTAAATTTATATTATTTTCCAAAAAAAAAAAAAAATTATGTATAGTGTTTGTGTTTTTGTTGTAATTTTCATTACAAAATATTTAAAGTTTTCAGCTGCATATATACTTATTTAAACTAAACTAAGCCGCCTAACCAGAAAAAAAATCAGAAAGTCATGGAACTCAACTAACTTGAGGTCCCTAACAACTCATTGAAAATTGCAAACAGCTTGCATATACCTATACCACCTTCACTGCACCAATACATTTGCAAAATCACCGCAACGTCTCCTGCTTTAATTTTATTATTTACAGCACCACATAATCATACTTAAATATTCACTATACAATGAGATGCGTCATAAACACACAGAGTTAGAATATAGAGTAGACAAGCATACACTGCATAGAGTACTCGTACATACCTTCTAGCAGTTTAACGAAATTATCAGGAAATACACCAACTTTGCCATGCAGTTCACCCTTCCACCAGCCTTTATCCGGCAATTCCATGCTGATGATGGTGATGATTTCGCCAACTTTCAACTCCAGCTCATCGTCATTTTGTGGCGTATACGGGAACTCAACGCGACAGTATTCCCGTTGCGGTTTCGGTGGCAACGATGGCGCAATCTCATCCACAGCGACATTACTTGTGCTTGTCGCGCCGGAATTACTACTAACACTACTGCTATTCAATAGATCCTCTTTGGAACTGTGAAAACTAATGCGATTCATTTTCTTCGTTGTTGAACTGGTGGCGATTGCAGTGCTTGTGCTTGACGTTATGGAACTACTGGCGCCGACTGTCGACTTCTCGACAGATGCTGTTGTTGTGGTCACCGCTGATTTTGCAGCTATTGATGTGGCAGCACCAGGACCGACTGCTGGTCGCTTACTGGCAAAAATAGGTGATGGCTCAATAACGGTAACGAAATTTGATGGAAATACGCCGACTTTGCTTTTTAAACGTCCACGCCACCAGCCTTCCTCGACCTAAATGGTGTATAATAAAGAAAAGTATATGAGAAAATCATGTGGAAAATGCGAAAATTCTATGAATGAGCAGCATACACATAGGTATGTATGTAAGCGTGTGTTTGTGTTGAATATACGCTAGCCACAGCAACAATGGATATAATGTATTCTTCTGCGCCTATTTACATTTTTTCGCTTTGCACAGTCGTAACTGTCAAAGTGACGTAAATGTTTGGGTAACAGCTATTGGCGCTACATAGTTGCCGACTAGCTGACTGCTTACAGATACATATGTATGTGTGCATGCTTTAGGTAAGTAAGTGTACAAACCTCCCCAAGGAATTCAATGACATCACCCACGGCCAGCGACAGTTCGTCGTCATTGACTTGTGTGTAGCTGAAGATGACTTTACAGCGGCGATTGGCTGTTGCGGACTTCTCTCTGCAATGATAATACGAATTTTAGTATATTCAGCGAAAAATTAAATACGAAAAAAAAAAAATATTTCAAAGAGTTTAGAGATAAGAAAATGTGAGTGTGATTAGTGCAATTGATAAGAGGGTTTTTTCTTTTTGTTTGGGAGGAGAGAAAAACATAGTCCTTCTAAACTAGAAATATCGTTGACTTCTAGCGCCAGCAAGAATACCCTTCACCAATAAAAAAAAGTTCAAACAAGAACTTGATCGTTCAGTTTGTATGGCAGCTCTATGCTATAGTGATCCGATCTGAACAATTCGTTCTGAGATTGTATCGTTGTGTTTGACAATAAACCGAATCAAGTTTCGAAAAGATCGAAGAAAAAGACGTGTGCAAAATTTCAGCGCCATATTTCAAAAACTGAGGAACTAGTTCGCTTATATGTATGCATACAGACGGACATGACTAAGTGAATTCAACCGGACAATTTGATCATTATATAAAAAATGAACCCAAAAAATAAGGTGACATTTGAATTTAAACTGTGCGCGACGAAGGATTTGGAGAATTATTTTTTTTTTTATGTTGGTAGTACTGTCAGTCACATTTGTGTCAAATTTCATGTCAAAATATTCATTAGTGTTTGAGATACGTGTCGTTTTGTGAGCTGCTAAAAGTGAGTTTTTCGTTTTTTGCGATGTCGAAATGCTGCGGATACGATGAGGCTATGTGTAAAAAAAATTTTTACAAGTGAGTTCAAATCCGGCCGTGAACGTGTCGTAGACGAAGAGCGTGCAGGGCGACCATCAACCTCAACCGACGAAGCTCACGTTCAACAAATCAAAGATTTGGTGTTGAAAAACCGTCGATTAACAATTAGAGACCTTGCTGATGAAGTTGGCATATCGAAAGGCTCAGCCAATACCATTTTGAAGGATGTTTTGGTCCTCAAGCGCGTCAAATCTCGACTGGTACCGAAAACATTGAATTTTTTGGAAAAAAGGCGTCGCGTTGAAGTGTGTGAAACGATGCTTTCCGACTATCGATCAGTCGAGCGAATATCGTGCCAAAAGAGAGCCGAGACCAAAAAAATCGCTCCAAGGTCGCTCAAAAATCAAGGTCATGTTGACTGTTTCCTTCGATTATCGTGGTGTTGTGCATTATGAATTCCTTCCAACCGGTCAAACAGTCAACAAGGAATATTATTTGAACGTTATGCGTCGTTTGCGTAACGCTATGCGCCTAAAAAGGCCGAAATTGTGGAAAGACAATTCTTGGTTTTTTTTACACCAAAAACTCAACCCATATCGTTCCGCAACCTCCGTATTCACCTGATCTGGCGCCGCGCGACATCTGGCTTTTCACCAAGCTCAAAACACCGTTCCGGGGACACCGTTTTTATACGATAGAGGAGATTCAAGCCGCAGGGAAGACGGAACTGAAGGCCATCCCGGAAAGTGACTACAACCAGTGTTTCGAAGATTGGAAAATCCGTTGGCATAAGTGCATTGCATCGGGAGGGGATGCCCTTTTGGGCACAGTAGTATGTATTTCATAGCATATCCAACTTTTCCTTCGGAATGTTATAATTCTTCTGGCAAACTTATATCGGTATTCTGCTTTTCACGACCAAAATTAAACTCCTGACTAACAGAGTCAGTAAATTACGATTGTGACAATTAGAGACATGAGACAATCGTGACAAGCAGAATGCCGATATTTAGTATACTTTGTACAGGGTATAAAAATGCATATTTCACCCTTCTACACCCTTATCTTCACATATTCCAAAACATCATTATTAATTATTTAAACTCTCTTATCACTAAAGTGCAGCTCTTCGACGAATACATGTAGTATGAATACAAACCTCATTGTGATTTTATTTTCGTCGCTGTTATCAATAATCCGCACGAAATTATCCGGAAACATGCCGATTTTGCCGTTGGATTGCAGTGTGCCTTCCCACCAGCCGCCTGGCATCTGTTTAATGTTGTGTATGAGCGCGCCTTTGACTAAGTCCAGCTCATCGGGTTCCTTGGCCTCGTAATCATACTCAACAATGGCGGAAACTATAAAGTAAATAAGAAGAGAAAATCGATTACGGTTTTGTTTTTTCATACTTGTGGATTAGAAGAAAAACCAGCAAGAATTTGTTGCAATGTTTTTTTTTTAACAACAAATGAGAAATGTAAAGCTTAATTAGAAAACTGGCAATGCGTACTTTAAGTACCGTAAAATGGCGTAAATGAAGTGAATGAGTTAATTTGTAAGAAAACATCAGCAGCGCCAACACCAACCCTACCAGCCGAACACCATAAGCGTCTTGTGCGTAATTGTTTCCAGCGTCGTATTACCACAATTAAGTGAAGATGGCGTCGAAAGCAAACGTCATAAACATCAATTAAGCCCTGCTAAGCCGCAGTAAAGAATGTTGAACTCAATTTATAGAAGATTCCACAACGTGAAAGCCCTGCACACATGAACATATAATTGTATGCATGGATATAATATATAAGTGTATAGGCTGAGTGTTATACTTCACGCCACTCTTCTTATCTAAAGAAATTCGAAAGAAGTCCATACAAATGTTATGACCTCTAGTACTACGCATAACCTCAAAGGTGTAGGATCATGCTATCGAATAATCGACCTAATTCTGAAATTTTGACCTGCTTAAACAAACAGAGTAAGTGTTGCAATTCGGTTGCAATGCATCGAATTTGTATGCTTTTATGTGGCATAATCTAAAGATATATTTTTAAATATACACTCAGGATCAAAGTTTACCCAGACCAGACCATGAGCGCAAACCGAAACGATAAGCATTTTTTTTTTTGTTTCAGTGAAGTTTTAAATATTCTTACAGTTTTTGGAATAGTTATAGTTTGGTGTCCTATCGAAGATGGAAGTTCGAAAACAGTATTTTCGGCATACAGTTTTACTATCAAAAGTGTAAAAATGCTGTTCATGTATTATGTAATGCATACTGAGTAGATGTGTAGACCAAACGCCAAAATTGGTTTGCAAAATTGCGTTCCGGCAAATTCGATCTTGAGGATGCACCACGTCCTGGAAATTTTTGACACCGATATGGATAAAATGAAGTCGTTGGTCGATGCATACCGTCGACTAACAATTCGAGAGATTTGAAAAAGTTTAAAATTGTCTAAAGCAACCGTTCATAAGCACATGAAACACCTCGGATTAATTTTGAAGCTTGACATATAGGTTTCTCATGCTTGCGCAGAACGAAATTCGCTTCGTCGCATTAACGACTGTGATGTGCTCATCTAACATCAAAAAGTGATCCACTTTTGAAACGCATAATTATTGGCGATGAAAAGTGGTTTATTTACAAGAATGTAAAGCGCAAGAGATCATAGTCTAAAAAAATATGAACCTGCTTAAACAATTTCAAAAGTCGATAGTCACAAAAAAATATTATGTTGTCTGTTTGGTTTCAAAGGGGTCTTTTGTTTTCAGTTTTTGCCCGAAAATATCACGTTTAATTCTGAAGTGTAGATCAGCAGGACAAATAGAGTAATAAACTGAAACATAAGAGGCTAGAATTGATAAATAGAAAGAGTTTTGTATTCTACCAGGATAATGCTAGACCTCATACAAATTTGATGACTACCCAAAAACTTTAGAATCGGAAATGGAATGTGCTACCACACTCACCACCATACTTGGACTATTCTTATTCCGATCTCTGAAAAATTTTTGCGATGAAAGGTCCTGCACCTCAAATCAGGACGTCACTTGGATCAGTTTTTTGCGTGCAGGAATCAAAAGTTTTATGAGCGTGGAATCAATATCTTACCCGAAAGACGGCAAAAGGTATTGGATCAAAATGCAGAATATTAATTTTCATAAAATGTTTTAGCAATAAAAATAACCGTGTTTAAGTTCTACAAAATAAAAAAAAACAAATTTACTTATTGAACGACCCAATATTTCGTCCAAAATATTTGTAAAACTAAAATCATTGTAAAAACCCGTTTGAACGCATGTTTTTAAAAAAAAACGTAATGGGTTCGAGTCTACCTAGATCTTTATATTACTAAAATAATATATTAGAGCTAAGAACATCTATCTTGCAATGAATTTTCTTCACAGGTGGCCCTTGCTACTGCGATCACCTGCCAAATTGGAATTTTATATCTTAATTTAGTACTTAGTTATGGCACTTTATAGGTTTTCTCTTAATGGCTTCTTGTGGGATTGGCAGTGGTCCGATTACACCCATCTACGAACTCGTAACTTTTTATACCCTGAACAGGGTATATTAAGTTTGCCACGAAGTTTGTAACACCCAGAAGGAAGCGTCGGAGACCTTATAATGTATATATATAAATGATCAGTATGTTGAGTTGAGTCGATTTAGCCATGTCCGCCTGTCTGTCTGTCCGTCTATCTGTATATATACGAACTAGTCTCTCAGTTTTTAAGATATCGTTTTGAAATTTTGCAAACGTCATTTTCTCTTCAAGAAGCTGCTCATTTGTCGGAACTGCTTTTATCGGAAAGCTATAACATATAGCTGCCACACAAACTGAACGATCGGAATCAAGTTCTTGTATGGACAACTTTCACATTTGACAAGATATATTAACGAAATTTGGTATATGTTATTTTCTAAGGTGACAATGTAATCTCCAAAGAAATTGTTCAGATCGGTTAACTATAGCATATAGCTACCATACAAACTGAATGATCAGAATCAAATGCATGCATTAGAAAATTCCTCATCAGACGATATATCTTCAAGAAATTTGGTATGAGTTATTGTTCATAGAAATAATGTAATATCGAAGAAATTGTTCAGATCGGCTCACTATAGCATATAGCTGCCATACAAACCGAACGATCGCAATCAAGGGCTTGTATGGAAAACTTTCGTGTGTGTGTTTTACTCATAACTGTGTATCTTTGTGCCTAAAATAAATAAAATCGGAAGAAAACTTGACGTACCCCCCAAATAATTAATATCAGGATTTTTGAACATCCGGCTCACTTTACTCCATAGATTGGTGATTGCATGTGAGTTACCTTAATGAAACACAGGGAACATATTTTTAGTATGTGGGATGATAATAGTTAATAGATAAAATCGGATCGATACTGCCAATATACTAGATATAATAAATTTCGTTTTTCTAACAAACTTTATGCCGAATATGACGGTCAGTGTAAAAGTTATTTATATTTTATGTATGTATTTTAGATTCCGATCCTCTGGTTGACGTTTTACATACATCTTTAAGTATTTCCCTGGCGTTGATTCTTCCAAATTGCAAGATTATAAAATGTTCGGTTACACCCGAATTCAGTCCTTCCTTACTTGTTATTAATTTCGTATAAGCCTCTTGTTTAACACTTGTAACAACTGTTTTTGTTGCATAAACGTAAATAATAACGAAAACAATTGAAATGACTTGAAACACTAACCACAAAAGCAATAAAAAATAACACATAATTGTTGTTAGCAAATATTTTTGATACGTTTTTTTAGAATACGCCAACTGTAATTTCATATATATAAGACTGATATTTTCTTAACATATGCTTATGTAAATAAAAGGTATGTACTCTATTATAAAGCGCGTGTTCTCAATAAATACATTTATTTGATCGAGAAGGGCTTAGTAAGCTACGTGAGAATATTGCCGTTTTTTATTCATATGCCTAGTTATATGAATATTACAACTTATTTCAAGAGTAGACATTCAAATTTGCATATTTTTCATTAATATTCTATCCATAAAACGTCATCTGCGCAATTAGCTACCCTGTATTAGGTGGTTTCAGAAATTTAAGTCGATGAAATTCAAAAATTATTTTAAAAATAAGAATTTTAAAGTAAGCAAAAGGAAGCCGTTTAAAGCCTAGTGTAAGATTGAAACTCCAAGTCAGGTACTCTTTTAGAAATCGTAGCAAATTTTCGTTCATTAATAATTTTTAAACGATGAAAATGTTTCGCATTTCGATTATACGATGAGCAGTTGAAAGGCTTACCTTTACTACGGCTAATTTCTTATTATTAATGACCAACATTGTAGAATTGGAGGAATTCTAATAGTTTAATGCTCCGCTCAAGAGGTTAGTGCCTTTTTACAAGTCTAGGAACACTATATTTGTCTTTTTTCGAACCAGACTATTTCGAACATTGATAAGGAAACAAATTTGATCAACCAAAAACATATTTTGTAGTAAATAGAACAGTTTATTGAACCCAAAAATTAAGCCGTCTAACCTATGAACAGCAGCGTATGTACATACTACTATGAGCAAAAAATAGTAAGATTTTGGTCATAATTTTGAAATTCTTAATTTATCCCGTGAATGGCGTTTTTTTCAAAATCTATGTCGTTGCCCACAAAAAATAGACTTTGGTCATAATTTTGAAATTCTTAATTTATTTTTCAAAATCTATGTCGTTCCCCACAAAGTAATCCCACTTGTGCCAACATTTTTCCAATCCACGAAACAGTTGTTAACGCCGATTTCCGGCAAAGCCTTCAATTGAATGAAATGAATTCACGTTTAATATCTTCAATTGAATGAAAACAGGCGAATACGATGGTTGACAGTTTGGCCGGTGGGAAGGAATTCGGAGTGCACAACACCTCGATAATCGAAGAAAACTGTCAACATAATCTCGATTTTTGATCTGCTTTGACGTGATTTTTTTCGGCCTCGGCTCACCCCTGCCACGATATTCAGCCGATTAATCATCTGTTTCCGGGTCGTAAGCATAGATCCAAGACTCATCGCTAGAATCGTTTCATGACTTCCTGGAAGTCGGAATGCATTGTTTCACAGCGTAAACACGACGCTGTTTTTCGAAAAAATTAAGTGTTTTTCGAACCAATCGTGCTTTCACTTTTTTTTAGGCCCAAATGGCCTAAATGGTTTTCACTGATCCTTGCAACGATGCCAGTAAGATCTCGATTCTCAAACACCAACGCGTTCTCGTCCCTCTTTGAATTATTTCTACCAATAAAAAACGCTTGCTCGAGACAAAAAATTTTCATCGCAGACCTTTTCCAACATTCTGAACGTTTCGGTGCCAGAAATTAGATTTCGCAAACAAAATTTAATGGAACTTCTTGGTTGAATAATTTCACTCATCGCAAAACTCGCCGAATGCACCTTATGCACATCAGAAAGACAAGCCTATATTAAACATTAATGGTTATTTTGATTTGACATTTGGCACAGATGCCACTGGCAGTCATACCAACCTAGAAAAAAATATATTTTGACGAATAGATTTTAGCGCGAAATTTTAATTAAAAAGTCTTACTATTTTTTGCCCACAGGTTATATTAGGTTCTAAGGCTGATACCAAGATGTTTTACGTGGATTCCCGCTAGTAGTGAATGAAGATATTTACATATTTGTTTTAAAAAATATAATGACTTCCTTAATTTAAGTGAACACTTTGTTTACAAACTAATGAATTTTATGCTTTTGTTAACGCGAGAACATCAGCCGATGCTAACAATGAATATTAAAATACGTTCAATTGGGAACGAAAAAAAGAAAAAACATTAATTAAAATATAATGATGATGAACCTGACGAAACTGGTGTAAACAACCATTTAGAGAAATAATTGAATAGTTTTGTGCTGAGTGTTTACTACGAAAAAATTAAAATATGTTTTCATAAATTTATTCTTATTAAAAATGCAATGCATAAATTCAGTAGAACACAGCTTTTAATCAGCAAAGTACGAATACGCTTTAAAAATGCCATAACAATGCATAATTTGTGCACATGAAACAGCAACAACCGCAGATAGGCGATCAAGTGCAGTGACCAAGTTTTATGGCACTTTTTAATGGTCATAACTGGCCTAACTCGCTGAAGTCGTTTGGCCACCAACAGCTGCCGGCCGACACAAAGGTATTCATTATAGATATATGTATGTATATAGAATTATACATAGGTATATGTATATGTACTTTGTATTGCACGAATGCACGATGACACTTTGCCACCAATCGGTTGGACGTGATGGGCGCACTGAAGACAACGGCGAAGATAACGAGCGGAACAGCATAATTAAATCGTACAAAATTGCATTCGAATGTAGCCGATATAAACATACTTACATATAAACAAAGTCACAAATTTACTCTGCTCATGCAAATAACTAAGTTTGTAAAGACACGCAACCTTTCGACCATTTTTCCATCTTTCTTGCTCTCTCACCATGCCATTACAATATAATCAAGCAGGCGGTCAGGTGAAGAGTGTCTGGCGGAGGCGCGCAAAACTAGGCCAATGCAGCCATGTTGCTGTTTAACCTCAGGTTACTTAGCCACAATGACGAATGTTGAAAGGCAAACGGTGAATAGCAAATGACGAAAACCAAATGTTGATAAATAACAACAAAAACAACAATATACCCAGTTGGACTTGGCGGCAAGCGGTCAACAAAATAATTCCCTCGTGGTTTGCCTTTGAGGTAATAAGTTATGTTGAACCTTTAGCTATACTTTTGTAGGACCACGAGGTTAGGTATGGAGATAATTTTATTAAAAGTTAAATTATCAAGATCCGGCAAGTAACTCTTCGTATTATGCTCACTGTTATTCTATCTAATAAGATATTAAGAGCGAATATTTATATTGATATTGAACGGGCAGTTTGTATGGCAGCTATAAGCTATATGTATTTGCCCGATCTGAACATTGTGTACGAGGATTGTAGCGCTGCTTTGTACAATTATATTGTGCAAAATTTCGTTAAGATATCCTTTCAAATTATCAAGTTTTCCTAACAAGGACTTGACTTTGATCGCTAAGTTTGAATGGCAAGTACAAGCTGCAGTGGCCTGATATCGGTGATTCCGACAAATGAGCAGCTTCTTTGGGAGAAAAGGGCGTGTCCAAAACTTCAGCTCGATATCTCCAAAACAGAGCGACTAGTTCGCGTATATACAAACTGAAAATTAATATACCCTATTCAGTGTATAACGATACAAACTGAACCTGTTCTGGAATGCAACTTTAAGAACAACGAAATCCTATTCGTTTTACTCCTCAACTGACACAGTGAAACACACATAAGCAATAATAACAACACGGCCTCAACTCAAATCGTATTCCCTCTCTCAAGTAGAATGAACTTTTCATCATTTTATTATTACAGTCCTACAAAGTGATACTTGAATTGTAAAAAGCATATCATGAATATGTATATAGTGTGTACGATTGTGAAGATATAGCAATTTAAATAACCACAAAAAGTGTAAACGATAATTGTATACATATGTACATATGTATGTATGGCAGTACATGAAATGGCACGTTGGTGGCAAGCAACCGCGGGCCACAAAGCAAGTACGACATAGTACTCATACTCATATGAGGTAAATATCAAAAGGCAAGAACAAACTGTGTGGAGGTGTATAATGAGGTGAATGGAGAGCGAAGAAAGCGCAATGAAAATAAACAAACAAGCGCATGAACTACGTACAAGAAACATAATAGATAGATAAAGAGACAAGCAACCGGTCGAAATGATAGTGCGGCCAACGTAATAAAGCTCGTCCGCAAGAAGTCATAAAATGTGAAAAAAATGGGGAAAAAATAATCGCACAAAGTAAGCAGCGAAAAACTTGTTTTCCATGTAAAGTCGCGTAGAGGAGATCGCTGGTGAAATGGAAAACTAGCGATGTCAGTGGGGCAATTTCGGAGAAATTCTGCCCTTTAGGGCAATATACCTGTAACACTACATAGATAGTGTAGAGGTTAAGTTGAACGGTGGAAAAGTTTGAAATGCTAATTTAATTAGAATGCTGCGCTTATTTTTACAAGAGAAAATTATTTTTTCATATTCATTTGAAAAAGCGCATAAAGTTAAGCAACGCTGGTACTTTTTACTTTTTTTATTAGTCCTTACGAAAAAGCTTTCAACTACAAATACTTATAACAGTAGTTTACAGAATGACTCTAATAAAAAAGCACCTAAAAAATAACTTCGAACAATCAAGCGGTATAAATCACATAGAATAGTATAATCAAATCTTCTTCTTCTTTATTGGACAGACAGCGCTTACGCGGTTATAGCCGAGTTTACAGCAGCGTGCCAGTAATTCTCCCTTTTCACTGTTTAGCGTCAATTTTAGATTTCAAATGCAGCCAGGTCCTTTTCCACCTCGTCTTTCCAACGGATTGGATGTCATCCTCTTTCTCTGCTTCCTCCGGAGGGTGCTCCGTCGAATACTCTCAGAGCTTGAGTGTTTTGATCCATTCAGACGACATAACCCAGCCAGGGAAGGCATTGTCTTTTAATTCGCTGAACTATGTCAATGTCGTCGTATAACTCGTACCGTTCATCGTTCCATAGATTGCGGATTTCCTACACTAGCTAGGTTATTCCTCTCCACCATATAGCAGGACGGGGATGATGAGTAACTTGTAGAATTTGGTCACTGTTCGTTGAGATTAAATTTTACACTCGAGATGGTATGAGAAGGTTTTATACGAGCCGGTGTCAAATTTGGACTATGGGCGTGGCCCCGCCAACTAAGGGTGAAAATCCATATCTCTGGATCTACTCGACCGATATCAATCAAATTCGATACAAAACTTTATTCTGCTATTCCTATGTCATCAGATTCCAAGCGAGTCTTAGAACTTTTCCCGAATAGTGCCTTTGCACTGTGCCACCTGATGACCAAAAATTGCGTACATCCAACAAAAACTGTTCAAGCCCCTAGGTACCGAATATTAGTGTCCCAGGACATATTTTTGACTTTTTAACGTAATGCTAGCCCGCCAGCAGTCGAAAATTATATATACTAGAAACCTCGAGCTTGCTAAAGATGTGTCAAATGATCAAATTCAAGTCCAGAGATGTCGCAAACAAATACTTTTGAATCAATAAAAACCAGTCAAGAGCCAAACCAATTTGTCATACCAGATATCGGTTGAAAACCCCAATTTGTTTCTTGACTTAAATTTTTTCGGTTCACTCACAGTTTCACTCACAGATATTCAATATACAGAACAATAGGGATCAAAATTTTGTGAATAGTTGGTTGGGGCTGAGCGACGTCTTCTGTTTTCGTTTCGTTGATAAGTATCACTTTTGGGACTAATCTTCGAGGTAACACGATTTTTCTACTTGCATCTTCGATTAAGTAGACTTTCCAAAAAGTTTTAGGGATTGTTACCCCTGAGCAAGATTTTCAAATGAGTTAGTTACAATTTATGTAAAAAAACTGGCTTATCACATGGGCGAAAAACTCGTTGGCCTTTGGTAACATTGCGCCACAAATAAAAAAAAAATACTCGACAATTGTCTTGGAGTATCAAGCTTAACTAGGATACTGTCAATATTTTATGACATTGTATCCAAACGATTTCATGTTATTGGGGACTGAATTTGAGTTAAATTCTATAGGATCATGAAAGTACATGGTATTGGAAAGAAACAGGGACTTAAGAAGTATCTTAGAACGTCCCTTATTACAGGCAACTAATAGGTAGGATTCTCTAAGTCTAAGAGCGGACTTCGCTGTCATTTGCTTACAGAACAATTGGCAGTAAATGTAAAGTGATGTTTAGTGTCTGACTTGGCATTGTTAGTTAAGAGGTTATATACAGTTAAAATTTTCAAAGAATCGATATTTTTTATTTTTCTTTCTTAATGTAAATATAATTAAGTAAACACACAGAAAATTTCATATCATTCCGGTGAATATTTTCGATGTTACACGCAAATTTGAAAATGAGTTTCAGAGTGCTTCTAAACACAAGGCCAAAGTTTAAACGCGTTTTTCTCAAAATGGTGTTTCAAAGTCGGTGACCAACATTACTCGAAAACGGCTAAACTGATTAGTATCAAATTTTAATAATTTTAATACGAGCTTCTTAAATGTACTTTTCATTAAATAAACGAAGATTTTTTCTAACCGATAAAAATTATAAATACTTTTTTATAAACAAATTTTTGTCAAAAATCGATTTTTTTTTTTGAGAAACCGCCATTTTATCAAAAAAATTAATTTTGCTTATTCTTCTATTAATTACTAGATTTAACGTTACTTTAACGAAATCAGCTTGTTTTTTAATTTTAGAGGATTAAGTTCAGTGATATAGTAGTCACCGCAAAACGTCTTTTTTGAGAGAGGCTTTCGGAGATCAACTATAGTTCCTTTCTAAATAAATATTTTTACTAATATTAAGCCTTCAAATATAGATAGAAGAACCATAATATGTGTAGAAAATTTTGGTTCAATGAAATTTAAAAGTTTTCTCAGAAAAAATTACGGAAAATTCGCTTTTTTCGACCTTCTCACCGTATATAACCCCTTAAAACATCAATTTCTGCCAAAAACTTCGAAATTTAGGCTTACATACATGCTAGAATAAACCCTTAAGACTATAACTGTTACCCTGTAAATAAAAGTATTTTTTCGAATTTATAAGTGTGTAATCCCTAATAAATCAGCTGTGAATAACAAAAACTTAACTAATGATTATAGCTTCAAAGTGTCTACATAAGCGTGGCATATTAACAAAGTTCAATAACAAAATTATTAAATCATCACGCGCTCGAAGATGGAGCTGCCACTAATCAAGCTCGCAAATATGAAAAAATACAAGCAAACGTTTAACAAATAGCTAAATGCTCTTGATCAGCGGCATGTGGGCGCATAGGCAAATAGTAAACACGAAAACAAAATGCTTAGACTACAAGCGAGTATAAAAAAAAATAAATATTATAAGTGTAATACGCAATGAAATGAAAATGAAAATCAACAATGAAAGCAACAACAAAAAGATTGAATTCCACTGAACCAGTCGGGTCCAAGCACAATTGCCACAGATAATTGGCTTAAATATTGGTTTCTATACGATTTAACAATTCACCTAAACGCCTTGAACTACAACAACAAACACGCGTAACAAATACAACAATGAAACTATTATTTTGCATTTGCGAAAGCGTAATGACAACGACAACCAAACATATCACAGGCTAATATTGCAACCACACAACCGTTATCTCAACAGCTGGGGCATCAGCTGATCATATGTAGAGGCAAATGCAGCCGATATGCATTGCACCAATTTTACAAGGCTGCCTAAAGTCCAGAGCATGAAATTGGATGAAATATCAAAATAAGCACCAGAGTCTCGCTACGAGTGAATAATATTTTATTTATTGCATTTCAGTTGTAAAAAAAAAACTAACCAAAAGTTGTAAAAATTCAGCGCTTCTTCGCTAACTGGATTTTTGTGTTTTTTTTTTCAGTTCGCTTTTAGCCCTTTTTTCGATTAGCAAACAAACAAGAAATTCATGTCGTATTTGCGCTCGCTTTATTCAAATGCAGACATGTGAAATTCTTCATGCGACGCCCAGGCACCGGCACCCTTCACAATAAACACATATGTATGTATGTATATATTTGCATAGGTATGTAGGTGTGTTTTTATAGGGGAGTGTGTGCGTAAGCAATCGTAGTAGTGTTGATAAGTCGTAGTCAAGTGTAGCCCTCGACTGATGGCAGCAGCTACAACCGTAACCGCAAAGCAATAAAAAAGCAACAACAACAACAACACCAACAAAAGCTAGTGCACTTGAGTTGAAGGTGAAATGAATTGCAGTGTCGAGAAGGCGGGTGGGTGAATCGCAGCTTGGCAGATAAGTATGTTTTCCTTTCGAAGTGCTTACGGACGCCAGCACATACTATGAATCACTCGAGCTTTCCGTGCTCTAACATACAGTTACTACACATACAATATGTTTATACATATCTACATAGCATACATATGTCTATGTATGTATGTATATTTATATGTAAATCACAAAAGCCTAACAAAGTTTTATCTCCTTACCAACCATACGCGTAGCTAAATGCTCATGGAGTGCTAACGGTATTGGTGGATCTAATGGAATAATGGATCACTTTGTGCTCGAGTTTCGGATGAATTGCAGCAATTAAAAGCGATAAAAATTAGATTACAATTGTAATTGGTTAAACTGTCGTAAAGTTAGTGCTGTTGAAGTTAGTAGCAAGTAAGGTGATAGTTTTGAAAACCAAAATGACTGAACGAATTTACATATATAAAACGCTGATTATCTGTTTCTCTCTCTGAGAGGTACTATCAAATTTTCTATTATTGCTTTATAGCGAGCAATTGCAAATAATTTTTCAGGGAATTCTTAGCAATCGATCAAATGTTTATGAATTACACTAATTAACAAAATGGGAACTTTTTTTGTCACTTGAAAACTCTTATCAAATTTTGAATGGACAAGGATCACTACACAATAATTTGGCAATGAAATGAAAAATTGACACGTCAGGATTTCTTGTGACTTCAAAGCAAATATTTTCTTAAAAGATACAAACATGAACAAAGAAATCCAGATCGGAGTCCAGTATACATATGTAGTTATAAGGATATTTTACATCCCAAAGTTTTATATGACATTATAATTGTCATAAAGCATCGTAAAATCATAAAATCATAATTTTTTATACTAAAATTGTTGTTGCATTGCATACTAAAATAAGTTCACGCAAATACAACTCTGAACGCTATGTTTTCGGATCGTTATAACTTATAACTTTATGAGACTATGTAAAACCCCTAAATGTCATTAATTAAATCTTTGTAATATCCTATTTCTGGTTTCCCGGCGAGATCATTTAGTTTTTCTTCAGAGCTCTTATCAGTTGCCGTACTTGTGAAATATTCCCGATTTAATTTTTGGTCCGCTGAGTGTGGGAAATTTAATCAGCTTTAATAATCAGCGATTAATTTTGAAAAACTTTTTATTGAATTGATCCTGTAGCCGATCTCCAGGATGACTTCCGAAAAAAAGTGGATAATATTATCTGAGAAACCAAAGAAAAATATTATAGTATAGATGAATACAGGTAATCATCGAAGGGTTCGTGGGTCTCCTTTACTCGGTCGCATTGCCAGCTTAACCCGAGTTCATTAACAAGGTCGAATATGATGTCATGCCCATAGCGACGCCAGCTTGGCTCCAGTGGCCTAAAATCGAAGCCGGTCAGCCTGCATTGCCTCAAACCTCACTTGAATGTGTATTGGCCGGATGTCAAAGATAACCTCCAGAACATCTGCTGAAGTAGTTTTCATTGCGCCAGTAATCCCCAACAAACAAGCTTGTTGTACTTGTTTCAGGTGTATAATATGGCACTTTTTCGATACACAATATGTAAGTGGGTATACAGCCAATAGATCATGTGGGGTCGTAAACCCCACTTCGGGATAATCGCTCTTCTGCAGATGTTCCAGATTCAAAAGGGTTTTGGAATCTCTGCTTTCAATGTGTTCTCCAGTTAGTTTTTTATCTAGGATAACACCGAAATATTTGACAGAGCTCAATAGTGAAATGGTTCTATCCCAGAGGGGATATTGAACTGCAAGGTTTTAGTTAGTCAGTGGCCTCAAGGTCCTTTTCTATGCGCCGGGATATGCGATTAAGATCCAATCCTAAACAGAAGACAGCGAGATCGTCCACGTAGCAACCTTTAAGTGCTCCCTGTCAAGGAGAAGAAATAATTCGTTGATCAAGGTAACCCACAGCAAGAGGGGTAGGATACCTGCCTGCGGGCTGCCACAAGTGAGCTTGTGCGTGATTTTTATACCTTGGCCATCGTATGTGGCTTGTCTATTGCTTAGCATATGACTTAGCCAGGCCAACAGGTTCTGATTAATGTCAAAATAAGCGATAGCCGAAAAGAGTGCGGCCGAGCTAGCGTTGTTGAATGGTCGGGTGAATTCTCGTTTTTTTAAGGAACTCTCTAAGTAACAACCGATTTGCATTGATATACCCATGCTGCCGGAACTCTAAAGTTTCGTGGGATTTTTCGTTTGATAAGATCGAGAAGATCTCATACTTTTTAGTAGGAAGGAGGTTAGACTAATCGGTCTATAAGATTTTGGCAACGAGTTATTTTCCTTTCCCGGTTTCGGTTTGAAGATAACTTTGGCCTCCTGCTATCTACTTGGCTAAATACTAACAACGCGGTGGGACAGTAGATTTGCACCGTTATGCAGTAGAGCGGGAAATATACCCTCCGTACTGGCGTCATCCTACCTGGGTAATATAGCAGGTTAAAAATGTCTCGCATTCAACCGTGGAAAATGAGTATCTCATAATACCTTTACAGAATCCTCCATGTTAAGGGGCTATACCAGTGTGACGCATGAAAAATTAGGCGATTTTCGTGAATTTTTTTAAAAGAAAGTGCTAGATTGAATGTTTCGACCTTCTATGGACGTAATAAAGTATATTTTTAGCTACATAAGAAAATTTTTTTTTACAAATATATTTTCTATACAATGAACTACGATCTTTGGAAAATATCAAAAATTAAGAAAATGGCGTAATTTTGAAAAAAAAAAATCGTTTTTTACGAAAAAAATGGTCGTTTTTTTAATGCCAAATTGACAATTTTCAACCAATCAAAAAGATCGTAGTCTATTGTATAGCAAATGTATTCAACTATATCCAGTTTTAATTTGAAGCCGATCGGTCAATTTCTCGCTGAGTTATAATGTCAGCAATTTTGAAAAATTTCGTTTCGAGAAAAACGCGTTTAAAGTTTCACTTATATATGTTTGCACCTCTGAGCGGTCGCTATTTAGAACGCTGCCATTCAAAAACTATTTAAGATACGACCTCGCCGATTTCACAGGATATATAAACTATCGAAAACTAAGAAAAAAATTTTTTTACATAGGTACTATATGTTTAAACTGACAGACCATTTTATATGTGGCATTTCCATATTTAAACCAGACAGTTCAAAATAACGCAACGAACTCGAGTTTATTATTATGTGTTTTGAAAATCACTAAAGTATTCCAATGACGAATAAAAACGTTATCTCAAAATTTTTGGAAGTGTCACATTTTGGATTCAGAAAACCATATGTCAGAACAAATCGCCGATTACAATTCGGTATAGATATTTTCTTAAATGTGATTAATTAGCGGATTAATTAGTATAAAGTTGACAACCAGTTTCTTCAATATAAACTATTTTTGAAGTGGCGATCTGGTGGTTCAACAAATGATATAAGTTGATTACGTAGATATAAACATGAAGCTGCTTAACACTGCTATAAAAATGATAGCGGAATAAATTTTTACTTAAAAATGTATTTGAAAAATATTAAATGACGTTTGCCATATTATCACTTCAAATAACCATGTAAAGAGTATAAAATTCCCGGTGAATGAACTTAGCCCTTTTTATTTTTCTAAAATTAAAGTTCTTGAAAGTACGTTAAAATTACGCAACAAACTCGAGTTTATTATTATGTGTTTCTGAACAATTGCTAAATATTCCAATGACGTGACGAAGAAAGTCAGTAATATCTCAAAGTTTTATTTTTTTTAAATTTTGCAAAATTGTGTTGGAAAAAAAACACCGAGTCTTTGAATATTATTGGTACGATAATTCAGAATTTTTAAGCGCTTTTTACTGTCAGACACCAAATCGCCGATACTTAATTGAAGTTAGAGAGTATAAATGTGTATTAATTAGCGGATTAATTAGTATAAAGTTGAGGTAGTTCAACCAGTTATAATAAAATCAATCAATAAACTCATTAAAGGCTTTGGAAGTGGCGAGTTTCTGGTGGTATACAACAAATGATCGAAAAGTTGTTGATTTACGTAGATGAGAATGAAGCTGCTTAACACTGCTATAAAAATATAAAGCTAATAACATTTAACATTAGCAAAAAGTCGGCTTAAGTCGGATTTCAATTTATATTAAAGAAATTAATAGCAAAAAGCAAACTTCTATCAATACACTATCAAATAACGCCTGTAAAGAATACGAAATTCTCAGTGAATCTCGGAGAAGAGATTTACTTTTTATTTCATATATTCAAGCAACTACAAATACGAATATTTCAGTATCCGTCCAAAATTCACTTAGACAAAATTATAAAAACATAAGCCTCGAGTATTTAATATTTATGTTGATGTTGACTTTGCAGTTAAATGTTGAAAATCCAAGCAGAGTAGCATTTCAACAATAACAACCCTGTATGTAAATTTTGGAGGCTATGCTTCTACATATAATTAGAAGCTTAACTCGTATTCTGACATACATACACAATCAAAATACTATAAATATGATTTATAAATTTATAACTTTTATAAGTTCACTTTCATATTGTAAATAAAACAACAAATTATATACAACGGTTACATATAGGCATACTCGTATTCACTCAAATCTATTTATGCATGCCCATGACCGTGGAGATTTGAAATATGTACATAATAATGTACATGCATACAGCAGTGTTCAAAATAATAACATTGCTCACAAAATATAGTTTACCAAGTGTTAGGCGACATCTAGAGTGATGGCCTAAAGAAAACCCGATTTTTGAGGAAACTACTGTTATTTTTAAGTTTTAAATTTATTTATTAATTTTAGAAACTATTTCAGACATCGATTTAGAATTTAAGTAAGTTATTTTTAAAAGAATAGTCTATCGAAATCATAAAGAAAAATTTATTTTTATTAAAATTTAAGTGGATATATAGGTTTCATCGGGTAAAAAACAGTATATTTTCAAAAATTGTTTTCTCATATAAAAATTAAATATTTTATAAGAATTCTTTATTGTTACAAACATACACTATTAAAAAAGAATTTCTGAAATTGTTGGAAAAAAATATTTGAAACTCGGCCATTGCGACGCCATTTCCGGTGACCTCTCGGAAAAAAGATGCGCCCGCGTTGGCAGGATAACTCCTTACAGGATCATCCAAAGTAAAAAAAGATATGTTTTAGTTAAAACCTTTACTTACAACTTGGACAAAGGAAAAGTAACAACTGAAAATTGCATTTTTGGCAGACATTTTTACAAAAAAAAAATAAAATTTCAGTGAAAATTTTGCGATATTTTTTTCAAATAGTTGTAATCGTAAATCGTTGTAAAAATCCTTCGTTCAAGTCCTTAAGAATTGTATCTCAAAGACCTGTGTAAAATTTCATGAAGATCGGATGAGTAGTGCTCGAAAAATCTCGCCAACCGTCTTTACAAACATAGTTTGAGAAAAACGCGCTTAAAGACGGCGTCTAGCCTAAGTAGCCTCGAGCGCACAAGTTCTCAAGGCTGTATCTCCGAAACTATTACTCGGATCAACTTGAAAATTTAGGACAATATTCTAGAAGTGTTGTAGAATTTAATAAGACAATAAAAAAAATTCGATTTTTTGAAACCCGTAAACCCATGTAACCTTTTAAAAATCAAAACAGTACTTTGACGTTTTGTTTCTATGTTTGTTATATTATACGATCTAAGAAAAATTTACCCTACAGTGCATTCAAAACCTTTGCATCAATTCACGAAGAACGTTAGAGCTCGGTCAGCTTTTTTCGATCGTTTTAATGTGTCACGACTTGCCGTGAAACAAAAAAAAATAGTTCTCAGTATAAGCAACGTTTTTAGGCAGTCTTTTCCGAAAGCGTCCAAAGGTGCCAAATATATTATAAAAAATTCAAATTACGTAAATTCCAGGTTAGACCATTATGGAGAAAATGGAAAAGTAGGTGACATGCCCAGAAAGAAGAGGGGTCAAGTGACAACTAAAAGTGAGGACAAAGCTAAAGTAAAAAAAAAAATTATGTTTAAAAGGGGATATATTTCTAAATACCATAGGGGAAAGACCTCAGAGTTCTGGCTCCGAACGCAGCAATAACGAACGCATTGTAATCAAATCCTTACTTTCAAAAGCACATTGAAAGGGTTGCATTGGGCGCATGAAAATCAAACATGATTGGAGCAATGTAATATTTACAGATGAGTAAACTTTTGTATTGTTCAACCCCTTAAGACTTGTTTGGCTAAGAAAGGAACTAACATTTATTCAAGGGAGTGTTAATCATTTCCAAAAAGTATGTGTTTATGGATGATTCTTTTAATACAAATACTACTAATATTTTGCACACAACTGCACACATGTACTTGCGGATACAAAACCCGAACGATAAGACAGACGGAAAATATGAATTTATGCAGATGCCGAGTGGCCCAGTGTGTCATTAATTAATCAGCGGCGTCTGCTGCACTCTGATCCGTTACTCCGCTGCCACTGAGAATATCACTTTCGGTCGTAAAAAAGCTGCATTTGAGCGCATATCCGCTGCGCGCCGACAACTGATTACACGCCGCTAAACTATTTGCATGCAAACAAATGAGTTTTGTTACAACAAACTAAGCTACATGCCGACATACGCGAATGTTTAGCTGACTTTGGGCATGCTCGTCAGCGGAATAATATTTATGCACAAATATACAAGTACATGCGAGTACACGATATATATGTATGTGTATGCCAGAAAGTAGTGCACGCGCGCCTTGATAATGAAAACGGAATGGAAACGTGCTTCATTTACTGGCCGAGCGGCAGCTGCAGCCCAGACAATCACAACTGCTGACACTGACCGTCACTGGCTTTGCAAATTAACAACTTCAGTGCAACAAATTTTAAATGAATAGCTTTTACTTGTAAGCTGCTTTTTGCTCATTGTTCGCACAACAACAAAGATCGCTAATATTTTGCAAATTGTTGTGAAGCGCATTCGACGCGCTTTCTTTCATAACTCACCCCACTACGCAAGCGCTTTTCACAACTAATCGTGCGATCGTTGTGCGAAAGTGTATTCGGTACACGGTGCAATTATTATCGAAATAACTTAATTTGTTACAAAATCACAATAATAACGAGTGATCCAAGTAGAGATACCGACGTTTTCCAACCAAATTTTGCTCAGCAATGAGTCCCATTTATGGCTCAAGGATAACAGACAAAATTGCCGCATTTGGGACGAAGAGCAACCTGAGGAGATCCAAGAGCTGCCATTTCTTCCAGGAAAAACAAAGGTTTGGTGTGGTTTGTGAGGCGGTGGAATCATCAGTGCATATTTCTTCAAAAATCAACGCGTCAACGACGACCGTTATCGCGACATGATATCCGACTATTATTTGGACGTAGAGTACATTTGAAAAATATTATCTTCAAAAAATAAATGCCAAAGAGTTTTCTTTCGAATAATAATAAAAATTCCCTATTAAATTTCAAGTTTCTGTGTTTTCTATTAAAAAAAAAAGTAGGGAACCTCGAAATGGATCACCCCTTAAAAGGTACGGTAGGTCTGTTGTTATTATTTATGATGTCTCAAAAAACAGGTAGATCGCTATAAGATACAGGGAAGCTAGGAACATGAAAAAGTAAAAACTGGGACCTACTAAAATTATGTCCTCTTTCAATTGCATCCCTGAAAACTTAGACAGAGGCTATTCCTGATAGGTTTTTTTCATCTCATTTATGAACGAGGGATATGTCGACGGGGCGAAGTCGCTGAAGAAGAGGCTCATTCACTCCAACAATATATCCGAAATACTAGCTTTGATAAAGCAACTTTATTTTCAAACTTGACGGGAGGCATGGTCATGACGCAATCGTTGGAAACTGCAAAATTTAGTATGCATTGTCCTCTTGCGTTCTAGATATAGACTTTTCGTGAGTCTAGTACAGAACCGAGGAGATCCACTGAACAACTTACTCGCAGTATGGTTCATATTGCCGCAATCTTAGGAGTTCTTAACGAACATTATTGTACAATACGCACGCATTCAATAAGGTTAAAAATCTTATCAGACTATTAAAATTGTATTGAGGCAGATGAGGTGGGAACATCCAGGCACTTCCGCCTCCATTGGCCAGCTTTTGCAAGATTGGGGTTGAAAATTTCTCCACAGTCATATTTCACCCGGAATAGATATTAGTATCAAAAAATTTGTGACAAGCTCCAAACGGTCTGTCGATTCCTGAGAGTCTTCTCAATCAATACTTATATCAATCATCAATATCGGATCGAGTGGTATCACAACAGACCGATATTCTCAGCTATTCAAGTTGGTTCCGTTTATAGATCGACCTTTTAATTTAACCAAACCTAAGCTCAAGGAAACACTTTTTTGAATACTGAATATTATTTATTTTCCTGCTTTAATGCAAAATTATGATAAATAATACCTCGCATTCAAAAGTATTAGCAGAAAAAATAGCCATCTTATAATGGAGCCTTTTTCAATACAAAAATAATATTTTAAAATAAAAAATGGGTTCATTAGTCACATTCAGTGGAAGTTTGTGGAATTAAAAATAAATATTTTTGTTAGACTTCAAAACTTAAATAATTTTAAAAAGTTTTCTTAAAGTGCGATTTCATCGGCTTGTCGAAGAAAATAAACCCCTTAAACGAAGAAAAAATAAATTTTTTTATGAAGTTAATCAAAAATGTTATCAAAATAAAATTTAACCAAAAAGTTCTGAGAATGGGAGTGAAATATTTAACGATATAAACATACACACCTAAATATGGTATATAAGACGCAATCTACAGACCATATGAAGGGTAATTTCATTTGCAAGGTGACTCATACTACAGCGATTAGTATGTCACCACATTTATCAGAATATATTACAATATTTTGTTATTTCCCTCTATTCCTCTATTCTATTGGGGTTGGGGTACCCTAAGGAACCGCAAATGAACTGAAACACACACAAAAACAAAATATCGTACTTATGTACGGAAAAATTAGCACTTTTAACAAATCTTATGAGTTTCTAACGAATTTTATATATTCTCGTATGAATTCGTGCGTATTTGAATACATATATGTATAAGTCATACGCTTATATGGCAGAACTCCCGTGATGTGCTGGAAAAAAAAATGAAATCGAACCTCATTGTTTGTGATAAAAAAAATAAATCGCAAATTTATTCAGATAACCTTTAGGTGTGAACTTAAAATGGTACTAGGGAATTGATCATATAGATAATACTCAAATTATATTGGCACTCTTCAGCGTAAGCAGAGTCAAATTCATAGCATGTTAAAGACAGCTTAGCTACATGAACTAATCCCGAACCGAAATTTATGTAGTTAAACTTTAACTAACACTCATTTGGTGGCTATCAACCCCTTAAGTCCTTCCTTCGCCTGAATTTCTACAGAAGTCGAGATATTTGATGAAACATATGCGAAGTTAGCCCAAAAACGACGAAAATATCATGAAGAAAGTTGACGATTTAGTTTGGCAGAGCGTCGTTTGAAGGTGTGCAAGATAGCTGATTGGCCTAGACACCGCTTCCGCGGTTAAAGCCAAGTTTACAACAGCGCGCTAGTCGTTCTACCTGTTTGGTGCCAATTGGAGATTCCAAGTGTAGTCAGGTCCTTCTCCACCTGGTTTTTCCAAAGGAGTGGTGGTCTCCTCTTCCTCTGTTGATAATATATTGGGCGTGAAAAGGCTGTCGTTGGGTGCCTGATTTGCTGATTCCGGTCAATCAATCGTGAGACCACTTCACAGCAGTATTTCTTTCCATCGAAGAAGCATGATTCTACTAGTATACATGAGATATTGTGGAACCACGTAACTCGTCAATCGGCGAAGTTGCTTCGAAGAAGGCGAAAACTCTCTTTACTAATGACCACCTATTTTTAGGATTGACATGGTATGATCGAACGAAAAACGATCCCATTCGTCAGAGGAAAAACTGACCTTCCAAAATTGTGAAACACCGGCTCCATCCCGTCCGTCGTCGTCACGACCGAATTGGTCAAGCTACATATCCATTTACAGTAGCCTGCAGGTTTGGCCCGTGCAACTTCTTTTAATTTAAAAACTTGAAAAATTCACTAGTCAGGAAGGAATTTGAGACAAACGGAAAAGTTATCACCGCCTTTGACCCCTACTTTGCCTACCTCCAGGTTAAAGTCCTGTAGAGTTTGTATGACGTATCAGTCATCAAGTTTAACCTAACCCAATCAGTTTCCACATTTCGTATTAGCAGATAAGTTGTGAGGAGCAAAAGGACTTTCTCTAGTTGCTATAGAAGTTCCAGCTCACTAAACAACTTCTAATTTAATAACAATATCGAAACGATTTATCAGACTTTCCTAATTAAAACTTATGTCCTAACCTCAATCTGCCGTCAAATCGCTATATTAAAATTCAGCCGAAAACTCATTTCAGTAAAAAATTCAACTATCCTACTTCAAGCCAACCGACAACTGCATATGATAAGTCTCTGTTACATCTTGATAACCCCAGTTTCTATTCGCATCCACGTTCAGCATGCAACAGTGTGAATGACCAAACGTCAGTTGTCACATGATAACAGAAGTTATTCATAGCTTTGTTGCTATTTCGACACTTTGACGTACCGGTTGAAGAGAGTACTAACTAAGTCATAACTTGTTGCGCACAACACAAGTTGTTATGTTCGTTTATGAGTTCTTTAACTCACATTTTGTGTATTTACAGTTGTCGTGTAGTTATTATGTGCATATTCGGATCGATGGACTTTTGACCAAACGACCCAAATACGAGCATTTTTGCCTTGGTGTTTTAAAGCTGTTATATTCTAAGTAGTTGCTTAGGCTATTTTTTATGAATATACACATATTCTATTTATTTAAATATATGTATGTCAATGTTATGTATTATATTGGCATATTTATGAAATCATAAATTCGTTAACATTATAAGCGATTTATAACCGTTTTTTATTGTCAGAATCATAAACGCATATGTCAACAAATTGGACAATGGTTATTTTTATAATCACCTAAATTAGAGATAACCTTGTTGGTAGAGGTTAGTATGCGGTATGCGTTAAGGTTCTATTGGGTCTACAACTATATTCGTGCTATCCAAGCGCCAAGGAATGGCGTAACTTGATTATTACTCCATTGTTCTAATTTTCCGAACAAGCGTTGAAAATCTACTATCCTTGTGCGTCTGTTTCAGTATGTGTCAAAATAAAATAACAATAATTTTTGAAAAATGTCGAACTTTTTGCTTAAAAAAGTATTTTTGTGGGGAGTTTTTCCATTACTTTAATGTGAAGAAAACCTCAACAGCAAGTCAATGTACTTTGGAGGAAGTTTATGGTGGTGTACCATTTAAAAGTGGAAGGTCTTTCTAAGGCCTGTAGTTACCATTTCATTACGAATAATCTACATCTTCGAACATACAATTTATATTCACTCTTTACAATGCATATTACTGTTAGAAGAATTGTGAAGTGATTCATGAGGAAAAGTAATCTTACTAATTAGATTTAAATTGGATGGGAGTGGCGGCGACTGAATTCGATTTTTAATTTAAAAAATTAAATATTCGTATGAGAGAGATCGTATTGGTAAATTAAAAGACCTTCTTCCTATATTCCGGTACTTCACAACTGAATCTACCTGCATAAACTGGCTGAACCCTTTGCTATTTGACGTTTTTCTCTTGATATTGTAGATATACTCTCCGACTCAAAAGACTTCATCTGAGTACTAAAAGTTATTTTATATTATATTTTTACATACGCTTCGACAAACTGAGATATACACCAAAGATCAAATTCAAAGAGCAGAGACACAGAACTCTCTTTTGGATCGACTCTAGAAATTTTAATTAAAGTTTCGAGTACAAGTGTATCAATGCCCGAATCGACTTGGAGTGGAGGTCGCAAAAGTATTGCTTGACAACATAGCTGAGGACCCTACACTCATCTTTACTGATAGCGAGTCATGGGTTTATGAAAATGACGTCGACACTGTCGAAGAATCTAACAAATAACGCTCCAAAAGTGAATCGAAACCAAAACAAAAACAAAATTCGATAAAGACAATGAGCATTATCCACAACGAGGCTTAACGCAAGTGACTGGAAATTCAGATTAAATCTTGGCATGTTTGAACCCTTTTTTGTAGGCGATAATAAAAATGTATATTAAAATACCTGAAAGTGTAGTTTTTTTGTTAGTCCGGCTCAATTTTGATCAAAGGATACTGATATTATTACGGCGATCTCACCCTCTTTGAATCGATAAGTAATATTATTGGCGCAAATTTGTAATCGATTGTATATTTCTACGTGGTGGTTCATGTGCTTGACCATTGTAGTTTATCTCAAATGGAAACATTTCTAAAACTCCTTACTATTCCGCTCTAAATAGTCGATTATAAGTCATCCGGTATGACGGTGGGTGAAATTTATTAAAAAATTTTTGAAGACATACAGAAGGCATAAAGAAAGTTTTATTACACAAATAAGAGAAAAAACAACAAATTTTATTGGACAATTTTGTTCTTATCAAGTCCGGGTAATTTTGTAATAATAACAACATTTGCAATTTGAACGCTTTAAAATCTGCGAAACTACGATAAGTAATTGAGTAAATGTTAGAGAGACTGAATTCAATGCAAATAAAAGATAAGATAACATATTTATAGAGCAACATTGGCATAAGAAATTGCCAAGAGAAAGAGGGAGATAGAGGGTAAAGAGAGAGCGATAGGCGATAGATTGAAAGACTAATCAATAAGACTTGATAAAATTGTATGACAATTTTTAAATGTTAAATATGTATGTATATGTATGAATAGTCTGAGTGACGACATGTGTCAATTTAGACTGTTCGTCTAGCTGTCTGCATATATGAGAACTAATCCCTCGGTCTTTGGTGGCGATCTGGAATTTTGCACACATTTCTTTTTCCCTAAGGAGCTGCTTATTTGTCGGAATCACCGATATCGAAACACTATAGCATATAACTGCCATACAAAGAGAACGATCAAAAACAAGTTCATGTATGAAAAACTTTTATATTTGACAGGGTATCTTCATGAAATTAGTAATAGATCACTATTCGAGGCACTGCTAAAATCTGCGAA
Source organism: Bactrocera neohumeralis (assembly GCF_024586455.1). NCBI lineage: Eukaryota > Metazoa > Arthropoda > Insecta > Diptera > Tephritidae > Bactrocera > Bactrocera neohumeralis. Next base: position 62,887,254 of record NC_065919.1, read on the forward strand.
GGAATTGTTTAGATCGGACAACTATAGCATATAACTGCCATACAAACTGATCGATCAAAATCAAGTCCTTGTACGAAAAACTTTTATATTTGACAAGATATCTTCAGGAAATTTGGCGTATATTAATATATGAGTCATCGCTACAACATCCGAAAACTATAGCATATAACTGCCATACAAACTGATCGATCAAAATCAAGTCCTTGTACGGAAAACTTTTATGTTTGACAAGATATCTTCAGGAAATTTTGCGTATATTATTATTCGAGACATCGCTACAACATCCGAAAAGATTCTTCAAATCGGACAACTATAGCATATAACTGACATACAAACTGTTCCTTCAAACTTCCCCCTGCGGGTACGGGGGGACCCCTCTGGGTTCGAGGGGAAACCGAATATACCCGCGGTAAGGCATGCCTGTCGTAAGAGGCGACTAAGATCCTGGTCACCAGTGCAGGGCTGTATGGAAGCTCAACTGGTCGTAGCTTCGGCTACAAGGTCAATACCAAAGACTTTAACCTGGTACCACGGAGAGCAGTAGCCCCTGGAGTTCGCTCCAGTCTGCTCATTGGGTTTGGCCCTTTGTGGAGATTCGTGGTGGCTGTGGTTAAAACCCAAATCGCGGGAAGAACTGACTTTGTCAGTCGAATGTGGAGTTGCATTGCAACCGGGTGCCGGACCCAAAGTACGGCAGAGGTTTTAGATGGGCCTCGAGCCCTACCAAGGTGGTTAGTGTGTCCATGCCACACTGCCGATTGGTACTGAAAATCGTTACCCAGTTTTCAGGGCGCTGATCGACGCATTGTATTGATCCGTTGTGCTTTTGAGCACCGTGGAGTTAAGCTGTCGCCAGCAGGATCCCACCTTAAACACTATCAGACGTTGTTCCTTCAAACTCAAGTTCTTCTTAGGAAAAGTTGAACCTTAGAGTATTATAGATTCATCTAAAAACAAAAAGCAAAAACAAATTTACATACATATACAACAATGTAGAATTAGGTGTGTGACTCAGATTTACTTTGATTCATTCGAATTCCACGTATGTACACTCTGCTGTGGCACATAATGCAATATAATACATTTAATTCCCTTCTTATCGCTAAATTTATTCCGCTGATTTTTATACATGGAAAATTAACAATAATAATAATGCCTGCGCGCACTAGCTACAAACACACACACAACTCAAGCACATATGTACAAAAATGCAAAAAAAAAAAAAAAAAACATAATAACTTTACGACATTTTCGTTTTGTTATTCTTTTTCTTTTATATCACTGTTACTTCAATGGAGTACGCTTTTTTATTTGGAGTTGCTTTGTTCCTTTATTATTTTCTTTGCGAGTATGCGTATAATTCGTACGTACGTTCGTTCCAGCGCTGAATGAATCATACGAATGCGCAGGCAATCAAGCAAGCGGGCTTGGCCACGGCGCAGCGACCAGGCTTTGGCAGTGCCGACGCAGCCCGTCATCATCCAGACCAATGTGCGACAACTTTGGCATAATAAAGTTGTTCATACACATACGACGCGAGTACACGCCGCGGCGCATGTGCTGCACTGGCCGCAAATCTCAGCCCAGCAAAACCGACAAAATCGCGGACCGCTGTTAGAGAGTTCATTCACGTCACGGCCAACACGAACGCCGGTTGCAAAACGCAATGAAGTTGGTAAATTGTTTTTACATTTACATACATACATTTGTGTGTATGTAAAATAATTTGTACGTATGTATGTTAATCTACGTGAGTATGTATGTACATATGTAAGTTGTGTTTACTTGGGGATTTGCAAGCTTGCCGCAAATGAAGAAAAAGCGCGCCGAAATAACCCACACAGAGGCATGAGCAGGCGATGGCGAAATCGAGGGTGTGGCATGCATCAAGATGATTTAGGCTTATCGCAAATGTACAAAAGTAATCTATTCAAATATTTAGAAGCGAATTGTATATTGTACGGTAATCTATATATTCATAGTATAAACGGTAAGCGTGACTCATTTGGAAATGCACACTCCAGTGCAAGTGGCAAATAATACAAGGAAAAACTTCTGTTAAAATCTGTATCTGGTTAAATATAATAATTTTGCATCTAGAGAGAGACCAGATCTTAAGCGGTCAGTTTGTACATCAACTATATGTTATAGTATTCGATTATCGGCGGTTCCGAAAAATGAGCAGCTTCTTGGGGAGAAAATGACGTGTTCAAAATATCAGAATCACATGTCAAAAAACTGAAGGACCAGCCGACGAATATGGCTAAATCCACTCAGCTCATCACCATGTCCATTTATACATATTTTTTAGCCTTTTCAAGATATAAATATTTATTTTAACATTCATCGATTATTTACAACAATTTTATTCAAATTCAGATAAGCACATAATTACAAACAATTACTTCACATTAACTAAACTTTATAAAATTGGCCAACCTTTCGGCATTATAAAATAATATAAATATGTATATTACATACCACATGTGTGTATGCTTATACTATACATTTCCTTCTTTGGCTTTTTTCATGCTTATTTTTATTTATCAGCCTAAGTATTGTTGATAAGATATGATGTAAGGTCTTACCTACCTTGACTATTCGTCAAGGCGAAAGAAATGAACTTATTTCATTACTTGAAAATAACTGCTGACGATAAAACAAAAATATTTTTAAGCAACTCAAGCAGGAAAGATAAGTTACTAGTTAGAAGACTTCGATTAAAATCAAAATAAAAAGAAAAATATTAGCTTGGCGTGAACTGCTTGATATACAATATGTATTTTGTTGGTGGAAAAGTAAAAATCGTTGTTTTGACAGTCCTTGACCCTATATAGAGATTGTGCTTAGACACAAAAACACTGAATATTAATAAATATGGTTATAAGGTTTAAACAACTTCATGGAAAAATTTTTAAATCTCTAAAAATTTTTAGAATACTCTATGTCAATACTTGACTAACCAATAAAAATAATAATCAATTTTACAAAACTCAGATATTATTTTTAAATACAACAACAGTTATATATTTTCTTGTTTACATTTTATTAATTGTTTACTTTCATACGCGTGTCTAAGTATAAAATTACAAATAAATGCATAATGTATACATCATAATCGCAATCGAAGTCATCAACATGTTTAAAGATTTTATTGCGTAAATATTTTGCAATTATGTAGTTGATTCATATGCATTTGGGCGCGCACAGTTGCTTCGTAATCATTGCATGCTTGCAAATGTACATTTACTTGTCCACATATCATATATTATGTATGGATATGTATTTGCATACAAATGGATGTGACATCTGACCGAATTTACAAATAAACAAAAACTTGTTTGTGGCACAATAGTTGCTATTTAAACGTACAAAGGTATGTACGTAGGTGTTTGTCCAAAATGGAAACACTTTGACGAATATATTGACATATTTAGGTCAACGATTGAAGTGAACATACATATTTGTAGCGATTTTGCACTTAAATAGATATTGATATATCAACATATATAAGAACTACTTCAAATATTTGCTTAGTCTCCGATGAGCCAACAAAATTATTGCAATATTCATACTTGTTTATGAAAGACATTTTCAGCAGCAAAATCAATAAAAAAACGCGAAATCTGAAACTATAATTCCATCAGACTAACATCATAAACGTGATGCATATCAAACATGACTTAAAATTCTCCAAAGGAAGCATAGATTATTAATTTTTATATATGTATGTATGTATGTGTACAGATATGTATCAATTAGCCACTGCTAAATTGCACAATAATAAATATTATTTGACAAACAAATTATTTTTACTAAGAAAGCAACTTCAGTTGACAAATTCAAAAATTTTTTAGGTGAAGAATATTTATAATTTGAAAGAAAATGATTTTAAATAAACAGGTTTTCATGTTTTAAAATACATACGTATATAAGCTATTCCAGTACCATAATTAATAATTAACTGGATAAAGAAAGACTTTCATTGTGTATGACATGATCTTAACACTTACCTCCTCGCGATGCAACGTCCATATTGTATGAATGTGGTAACTGAAGTCTTTACAGCAGTGAGTTTACACACAAAAATCAAAAGAAGTGGCCGCAATACCAGAATCTTGCAAAAGTTTGTTGTTTTATGTCGTAATATTGTATAAAGTACACCGGACCACTAGCCGTTTTTGTTACTGGTTGACACGCTGCCTGTTTTTTACCCAGTTTCGTAGCGTATGAATAATATAAACGTTCGTTGTAGTTTAGTGCGACTATACGACAATGAATCACCACTTCATTTGTTCGTCCACTAAGCAAAACAAGTTGGTGGTTCTGCTTTGACCTTATTTACAGTTTTGCTTTTAAGACTGTGACGCTTTGGTCAAATCACTTTGATTTTGTTGGCTTTTTGTTTATTACATAAATTGTGCTTTTCGCTTTTTTTAACTTCTAATAAAAATTTTAAAGTAAAGGTAATATCTACGTTTCTTTAGCTGGAAAACAATTCAATGCAACGCAACAAAGCACCGTCATTAAACTTTTATATACATTCAAATACATAGGGGAAATGAAAAATAATGAATTCACATCACGGAAGCCGGGACGCAATGAACATTGTGAAAAACAACAAAAGTATTGTTGAAACACAATGAAATAACCAAACTCATGGACTGCTTGTTCTCATTAAAAGAATACTCATACCAACGCCCGTACCGGATTGAAAAACGCGTTAGCTAATCTTGACTTATCCGCACATCGAAGACTTAAATTAACTACACACTTTGTACATTCCTATTAGGATTCAATATATTCCAATTAGTTATGAATTAACACTGAACGTATTGCTTTGAAACAAACACTATCCAATTGTAACAACTAACCAATTCGCTCCAGTAGAAATGCACTTTTTCCCGATTTTGCTTTGTTATTGATTTTCACACCTTCTTTCATACTTCGATTGCAAGCCGTATTATTTTTTCACTGAATTATCAACTTTACGCTTTACACACTGATTTGAAATATAACTTAATTAATTATTTGACACTGTAAGTAACTTTTGCAAGTATTTATTTTTCACAACTTATTTTAATTCACTATTTTTTAAAGTTGGATTAAAAAGTGCATTGAGTTTATTTTTCCGCTAACACTACAATTCGACGTTCGAAGTCTTTTTCGTTTGTAGTTTATCGGGAGAACGTATTAACACTTTACGTTCTCTGCTACCACTCTTCAGTCAGGGTTGTGTTTTTAAGTTATTAAAGTACTCAACTCTTTTTGTAAAAAGTACTTAGAATATTTCAATATTCGTTTGTTTACGATTAGTTCTTTAATAAATTCATAATATGTTATTAAGATTAACTTAGAGTTGATTTGAATATCTTTTTTCGATGAATAACTTTACCATTTTAACTTACATAATATGTTACTTTAGATACTTTTTAAAACAACTCTGCAGTGAAGTGGAACACAAAATACTCTGTTAATTTTATTAATTCTGATGAATTTTCTAATAAAAATAATGTTTTTGAGTTAACATAAGCACATTTTTATTAAAACAAGATGTATACTCTTCCAGAAAATGTATTTTATTGAGTTAAAGAATTTTCCACATATAGTTTCTATCAACGCAACTATCGCCCCCTAGATGACGCACTACACACCAAAGGTCCGGTTTTTGCGATTTTATTTTCAGCACCATTCGTAAATATTGTTGATTTCCATATGACTTTAATTTCACTTTGTTTTGCATAGAACACATGCATTTATAATAAAAATTTTCTAAAAAACCACAAATGGCTTTTACTGAAATAATGTTTCATATACGACGTTTTGTACACAAAAATTCCCGACACGCGAATTTGTTTCCAGAGAAATTATTCAACAAAAGGCACAAAGTTCCGGCACATTTCTATGTAGCGGATGACCAATTGGTTGAGCAAATAGACAATGCCATCCAGCCTTTTATGCAACAAACCAAATGTGATACCGTTATTGAAATGAATCCCGGCATTGGTTTATTTACACGCAAACTACTGAATCGTGATGACCGTTTAAAAAAAATTATACTTATAGAAGCGATGGAGCACTTTCTTCCTGGGCTGCATGATTTTCATGCACTCTACCCGGAACGTGTAAAAGTAAAGCACAATGATTTGGTTAGCTTATGGAAGTTGTCATTTCAAGACAGAATGGATAATGGCACACGAGTTGCGGATATGTTATCTGATTTGCCAAAACGTGAACACAATGAAGGTAGTTTGTAGAAATTTTATCACCACAAATGAAAAAATAGAATTTTATTTCTGAATATTAATAGATCCCAGCGCTTTGTTGTTTGGTGCCGTGGGCTGTTACAATTTTTTCAAACATCTTGTAAACTCTATCATTTTTCAAAATGGTATGTTCAGCTGGGGACGTATGGAAATGTTTCTTGCAGTACCACCGCCTATCTACATAGTGAGTCTCTTCATTACAATTATTTAATGCAACTACTAAAAGCTAACTTATAGCATTTGACCTGCAAAAATGATGTGGGCTATATGATATATAGATCAACATCCATGCTTTTTCAAATGCTCTTTGAATACCGCTTCATCGCGCAGTTACCACGAGAACATTTTCTACCAAATCAAATCGAACACAAACCCATTAAAGGTAGTCGTCTGAGAAAGGTAAATATTATAAACTTGTGCGATATATGTATGTATTGAATTTTCCAATTTCATTTATGCAGGTGCAATCTATTAACCCCGAGTACTTATATTTGGTACGAATAGTACCACGTCAAAACTTCTTAGATCTTTGTCCGATCGAAGACCTGCAACCACTTTGGTACTTTGTCAAGCAGAACTGTGTTAGCCGTCGGAATCGGATAATACCAAATCTAGAGTATGTTATTTGTATACAATATTACTAAAATACTAAATGTGAAGAATTTTTGTTTTAGAAAATGGATACCAGGTTGTGGACCACGTCTAATAGTTAACAGCGTGCCTTCAGAAACATTAAAGCCTCTTTATCCGGATGAGGATGATGTAGAACTGCCACAATACTCAACGCGCTGCACCACTATGAGTAATCGTGATTTTTATCCGAATATAAACATTTACACACAATTCGGTGATCTATCTGCAAGTCAAATGCTGACATTATTCACACAATTTCGAAAATGGCCCGAGTATAGTGAAAGTGCATTCGTAGCATCACTTGAAAGCACTTTGTTAAAATTGGAAGCAGCCGCGGATGAAAACATGGGCATAACGGAAGAGGATGATTTGCCAAATGAGGAGACAGCTTTTGAAGATGTGAAAGAAACTGAAACTGAAAGCAGCCAAACCAAACCACTTAAGAAAAGTAAGCTTAACGCTGCAGTATCAAATTATTGAATTTGTTATATTGAAAATTATGTATATAGTTGTAATTAAAAGTAAATTATGTTTAATTAAAATTATTGTTTAGTTCAGTTTTAAAGAAAAAGTCAAATCTTGTACGCATGAACTAACTATAAACTATTATTATGTGAAGAGTTTATAAAAAAAATACACTACTTTTTATTATTGAAAATTCGTGGCATTCCATTTGGATTTCACTCTGTTTTAACACTGGGCGTACAAGTGCCTTCTATCGATCGTTGCGAACCGCGCGCACACAAATCAACTTTGCTCAGATCATAATCCGGTTCATCATCATCCAGCAAGCTTACGCGCGTCTTCACAGAAATCGACAACTTTATGCAATCCAACATCAATGTCGCCGTATTAACACCCAGCACGTACGACAATTGAGCATTTGGACATGGAGCAGAATCGCCAATCTTATAGCAGACATTGTTAATTTTCACCAATCCATCCACTTTACAATCATTCTTTATGCATTGCGGTAAAACTTCATTGCGTGCCAAAATAAGCATGTGCTCAGCTTCACAAGGACCACGTCGGAAGGCGGGATAACAGGAATCCGAGTCGGGATAGTATAATGCACCTAAGAAAAAAAGTATTTGTATTGATATTGATGACTAAATGCTGAGAGCGAGTTTATCTTACCTGGTGCACAGTCGCAAATCCAGTCATCAGCATGATCGCCCGGGTAAAGCAGCTCATTAGACTTACAGCGGGATGGAGAGTAATGTGGAATGCGCCCCTTTTATAAAAAAGAAATCTCGTTAAGTAATGCTTTCTGTTAGATTTCGAAGAAACTCAAATTCTTATCAATAATCATGTTGTTTTTCTATGTAATAACATTTAGAAATAGATCCTTATCAGCATGTTTGAGGGTTATTCCAACTTGGAGCATATTAAGGGCAACATGCTAATTTCTCATTGTATGTATTAGATGTGTAATGAATTAAATTTAATTAGGAAAATTTCTTAAGATTACTTAAAGGTATTGATTTCGGCTGCAGAAAATCAAGACCTCATATGTTTCTATTATACCCTGATTAGGGTTTGTTAAGTTTTCCGAGAAGTTTTTAACTCCAAAAATGTTGAAGATCCTATAAAAAACACAAACTAGTCACTCAGCTTTTGAGATATTGATCTGACATTTGCACATGTACTTTTCTCCGAGAAGCCGCTCATTTTTTGAAGCTGCCATTATAGCATATTGCTGCCATACAAATTGATTAATCAAAATTTACTTTTTATACAGACAACTTTTTTCGTTTATATCTTCACGATATTTAACATGAATTATTTTCCAAGGTAATGCTACAATCTCCGAACAAATTGTTGCGATCGGATCAGTATATCACACAGCTGGCATACAAACAGATCGACCGAAATCTGGTTCTTGCATGTAAACTTTTGGTATTAGAGTTTAGAACTTTTTCCTTGTTTTCTCACTTTGTGATCGCGCAAAAAGTAAAACAAACGCATCAATTAAACAATATGTACACAAATATGCAGCACATACATATGTACATATAGGAGCGCCCGAATATAAGCTTTTGTATTGTTTCGTAGATATATCACGGATGCACTAATTAATTATAAAACGTCAATTCATACTCACTGCCGCGTTTGACTTCTCTTTTTCCAATAGAATAGGTTCTGGATATATTACCTCCGTAGAGGTCTGTGTGAACACTGTAGCAGCGCAAAATACAAAAACAAATATGACGCCTTTCATTTTCTTTATTGAATATTTTCTTTATAAAATTAATGTTAATATTTCGCAAAATTGTCGAACTATTGATACCTGAAATTAGTTAACGAAACTATATGAAACACTGTAGACGAGATTGTTTGGCTTTATATCGTCTGTACTGCACGACGCTCGTTGATAAACAAACGCGAAGTTTGGCGAAAGCCAGCATTACATTCAGACAATAAACTAAATGAAATTATACAGCTTCAACCTAAAAAGATCCCCCCAATTGGATGCGCGTCGTGAGAGAGATAACAAAAAAGCCAAATCAGTCCTCACAATAAGCAAAGCCGAGCTGAGCAACACGCTAAGAGCAAAAACTTGTTAATCAGCGGAGTATTATTAGTACAGAACTTGAGTCTTTGAGTTAATGAATTTCTTACCATACATAAATATTTTGTGTAGCAAAGAATGTGCATAAAATTATTTTTTTTCATTATGTAAAAATACTAGACTTTTGGGAGCAGCTTATAATCTGTGACTCATTTCCCTAAAGAGTTCTTAATTTACGTAATTGCCTGCTCTCTGATGTGAATTACCGCAAAAAATAGCAAACAAAAGGGAATTTTATATTTACTATAATATATTATAAATCATGATTTTGTTTAATGCTCTCTTTGATATTGTTGAGTTAAATTATTGATGAAAATATGTAAATTTAAACACATACGAGTATTTTTGGCTTTATGCATATTCAAAGCATATATTCAAATAGGTTATCATTATTTTCTTGCACAGTTTTTCGTGTTTCCAATTTCTTTATATTGATGGGGCTGTCTGAAGTAAATAAATAAACTTTTAATATGCAAGGAAACATTTTGAAATATATGTATTCTAGCTTCAAAACAACCGAAATAACGTTTTTTTCGTGTTTTTATTGACATACTCACTTAGTTCGGCCAAAGCTTGCGCGATTTCCTGAATATACATTTTTTGCCTCTGCTGTCGATATTCTAATACTTTTGTTGCTTCAATCAGATCTGTACTGTGGACATTCACACTTTTCATTTCAAAATCTCTTTTCTTAGATTGCCTTAAATATAGTGGTACAATCGAAAAATAAGAAGAATCGAAAAATAATATACGGTCTATTAAACCTTAACTACGTACATACCTTTTCGTTTCAAAAATCAAACCCGCAGCTGCTACTGCGAATACAATTAATTCACCCAATAGTTCAGCGCCCAATTCAAGGGCCATTGTTTCGTTGAGTGGCACCACCTTAACCGGTCGACCTAAGTTCAATAGCAACATCTTTAGCGTAACTTCACACCAGTGAAAACCTGCCAAAGAGAGACTGTTATTATTTCTCATACATAGGATTTTACTGCCCTTACTCACACTGAGCGGGTGGTATACAAATGTATTTCCGAAATATTTCGCTTTGTTTTGCTTCCTTACGTACGAAATTACTAATTGGACGTGATAGTTGACGCATACCCAGCAAACACAACTTTAAAATTGGTAATGCAATTAACACCATTCTTTTCAAATTAGTAAACAATCGATTTTTTAAGAACAAAATACTCTTCAAATATTGAGAAGTTAAATGAATGTGTATATAAAATGAGAAGTTCTTTCGTATGTATAATTCTTTATTAGAGACCGAGCAATATTTTGTTTTTATTTAATTTTGAGGTTAAATAATTTATGTTGATGTAAGCGGAATGCGCTTGATTGGTTTTCCTAGAATCAGGCGGAGTCAGAATTTTAAAATATGCCCTTACATACATATGTATGTAAGTATGTATATTAAATTAAAACTTACCAAGTTCTTCAAGGGCCACTATTATCTGTTCAATATAAATAGCTTGCTGATTTAATATATTCTGCAAAATTTCCACCGACTCATTTATATTTTGTTCTTGTTTTATTAATTCTTCTTCTGCCATTTCTTTCTGCTTTATTTGCCTAAATAATAAGAATATGTAAATTTTCAATTCAATCTGTCTACTATGTTTGTACAAAATACAACTATTTCTTTACTTATTCGTTTCCACAAGTAAAACTTTTGAGCATCCTAAAAATACCACTATCTCCGCCCATATTGCTGCACCTAAGTCAATGGTTCCTTCTTCGGTTAGTTGTTCCAATTGCGTATCTTTAGATATGAGCTTATGGAGAGATTTCTCACACCAATGGTATCCTTGGAATTCAAAAGGCACATTAAATGAATGGTCAACTGTAAAAAAATTCCGATGTATTCACATACCACGGGCCGGGGGTTTGATAATATATTTGCGAAAAAATTTATTGCGTTGGGCGACATTTACAAATAATTTTTTAACAGGTTGTGTAAATTCCTTGACAACGATCATGGACATACGCAATATTCGTAATGTCATCAAAGCCATTACAATTGTTTAGAAATTAAAAACAAAACAATTTTAGTACAGATAAAAGCTTTTGGAAACTCATAGTTTTGACAATAACATATGTAGTATATAAAATATATGTATCCAAAATAAAAGAACTAAAAACGAATATTTATCAAACATTTTATTTTGAAATTGAAGTTAAATGTTAACTCGGCTACGAATACAGAGATGTCGCTGAAAATATTGCTTTTGCAATTTGACATCGAACAGCTGTGTTTTTGGCGCGAAATTCCTCTGCTATTTGACAATTGAAATAAACAAAATCAGTGAATAAGGAAAACAATTGTGTTTATACATCTTCTGCACCAAACTTTTGTTATTTGTTTATAACACAGAATACAGCAAGTAAGAAAAAAATAGTCTAATATATAATGGATGTGGAAATCAAGCAACAATTCGAAGAGATGGGTGTAGAAGCCAACGAAGATGTAATTACAAAATGTAAGTTAAATTCTTATTAGCACATGTTTATGGTGGAAAAACTAATTATACTATTTTTATTTAACTCCATATACAACAGCGTTGGAACTGTGTGCCAGCTATTGTGTGGATGACGCTGCTGAATTCGTGGAACAGTGGATGGCTTTTAGCATTTCAAATCTAAATGGTGCTGAGCCATCAGTGGAAAACTTAGCAGAATTTGAGCGTAAAGTGTTTCAGGCAAAGCGTGACAAAGAGTTGGCACAGGCTAATCGCAAACGAGTCAGTTACGCTACGCCAAGCACAAATACAATATACGCACCGCCCGTGGATTCGAATCCACTAGCTATATATGGCGTAAAAGATAGTGCTGTAATTGATGACTATGATGTTGGTGGTGGCGATGCAAATAGTGCCAGCCAAGATCTCAACGATGACGAACAAATGTTAGGCTCCTACAACGTTTGCCATACACCAAAACCGAAGGTAAGTGCTGATAAATGTTTACAATTAATTTTACACTAAAATTTACATGCAGGATGCTGTAATAATAAATTGAGTTGACAGCATTTCTTTTTCGGTACTTATAAGATGCGCCATAAAGTCAATACATTGTAAAAAAAAAGTATTCGCTGTATTATGTATTTGTAATCGAAACGAGCGAACGAATTTCACTACCCAACATGAGCCAAACTTTATAACACGTTTATTTTTCCTTGTAAGTCAGCATCTCCTGCTGGTCCATAGCAAAACAACGCTCAAATAAATACATGATTAAAATAGATCCTACACATGAACCGTTAGTTTTCGTGGGAATCTCAGTATTTGCATTTCACATCCAAATAACGAAAAAGCTGCAGGCTAACCAAATGGCTAAAACGTATAATGTGGACATAACAAGCAATGTTACCAAAGCAAAAAAGCGACAAAAACAATGTGCGCCAAACCAATTTCGCCGAAATCAAGCAAGAATTGTGACCGCGCTAAAGTCCAAAAAAGAAGCTCTACTGCCCATTTTTATTGACCTTTCATTGGCAAAATGGGCATTTGCCTCTAATCTGCGATAAAATGCTCCTTTTGCGTTCACTTATTTCTATTTGCTTACTTATAACAACAGCGACGCTAAATGCCACCAGTACAACCCAAGTTGGTCTGTGTACATGTACATATGTATGTGAATATATTGAAATCACAACTGCAAGTCTGCATCGCGTAGCTTTCACGCTGCTGGTTACCGTTTTACAGTGCACTTTTTGGTTTTACGTTTATTAACCATTCCACTATTTTTGGCAATTGCAAATGTGCAACGAACGAGCTGCTACATTGACATTTATTGCAATTGCCGTAGCTGTTTGCCATTTCTCTTTCGCTCTGCTTAACATCTCTCACAATACAAAAGCCACAGCCACAAAGCCAGCTCCAGTTTACGTGCAAGTCGAGTTCGTCGTGGCGAATTATTTCGCATTCCCTACATACACACATATATTTTATTTATATGTTTTGTTCTGTGAATTGCTGGTTCCCTATAATCTACTGTCATGCCACAAGCATTGTGTTGTTTTTGTATATGAGAGTTAGCGTGTTGCGCAGATTTAAGCTTGTTAAGCAGTTTGGCAGACATTAATTTGTAATTTGCAATTACACAAACACTGCGACTTACATACAACATTTAGTTAGTATACATACACATATATGTATATGTACATATGTATGTACTACATATGTAGGTATGGACTGAAAATTTTATGTAAATATTTATAAGCGCTTAGTGTGAATAAAATGCTTACATACTGACAATATATTTTAGCAATTACCAATATTTTTATTCTACGCTTTGGCATGAAATACGTGTTCATATTTACAAGTAATTTCTTAAAAAACAGTTTCTTTTGAGAAAACGTAATTTAATTTAAACTAAAATCAATCATTCATAAAATCTTGCACCAACTAATTTTACCTTACGTCTGTGTTTCCTTGCGCATAATGTCAATAATTGTTATTGTGGTCTGACGTTGCATACTTCTAGGCTCGCGTTATTAATAACATAAGCAATCATGCATACAACTATTGTATTCTTTAATCTTTCCTGAGAAGTTATTGTGCTCTGAAACTAGTCCGAAGTTATACCATATGGAGGGCTTTTAGCATATTGGTTTCTCGAAATTATGCCAAATACGATTTTTCCTATTGCAGACATAGTCAGGTATTTTCAAAATTATTGTTTTTATGTATAAGCATATGCAATACAACAACAATGTTGCAAAAATATTGCAACAGCTCATATGAGTATGAACGATTTTCATTTTAAACTATTTACGCACTTATGTATATTTATAATGTGTATGTATGTGTATGTACATGAGTATGTAAGTCTGTTTAATTATGACAGCTATCAAGACACATACATAAATCAGTTTTATGATTATGTTAATTGCCATCACTGCTAATTTGCGTTTTTTTATGCACCACCGTTTTTGGGAAAAGCAAGAAATGCAAATGAGATAAAGACATTAAATTTTCACAATATGCACACATACATACAAATATTATATTTTATGTGTATGCAACATATATAATGTGTATGTAAATATTATTCGTAAACTAAATGAATTTCTACATACATACATATGTATGTACATGTGCTTTATGCACAGACAAAGAAAATTTTCAATCCAAACCTGTTTTGAAAAGCAGTAAGAAATATATTTATATCCTTAGCAGGGTATATTAAGCTTGCCACAAAGTTTGTAACACCGATATGAAAACGGCGAAAACCCTATAAGGTAAAAAAATTTAAATTAATTATTTTCATACTTGTATATTAAAAAATCTCCGCGACGAGCTGTGTCGATTTAGCCATATCCGTCTGTCTGTATGTACGCGAACTAGTTCCCCGATTTTTTAGATATCAATCTGAAATTTTGCACACTTCTTTTTCATCTTCATACACTGTTCATTTTTCGTAATCTCCGATATCGGACCACAGTAGCATATAACTGTCATACAAACTGAATGATCGGTATAAGGTACTTGTATAGCATGTTTTTTTATTTGATGAGATATCTTCACGATTTTTGGTATGGACAATTTTCCAAGGCAATAGCACAATCTTCGAACAAATGGTTCAGATCGCACCACTATAGCATATAGTTGCCATACAAACTGATCAATTCAAATCTAGTCCTTGTATGGTAAACTTTTTTATTTGACAAGATATCTTCATGAAATTTGACATGAATTATTTTCTAAGGCAACGGTACAATCTCCGAACAAATGGTTCAAATCGAACCATTATAGTACATAACGTTCATATAACGTGATCGATCAAAATCATGTTCTTGTATGGAAACCTTTTATTTTTGAAGGTTTTTATAGCTTTTGCAACCGAAGTTCACGCTTTTTTTTGTTTTGATTTAAATAGGCTGCATGCCCATTAGTTATAAAACCGATGGCCTAGTATTTACCGTGTTTCAAAATTTCTGTTCTGACTTCAGTGATATATTTTAGCCATCACTCTTTTCGGCTGCTATATCAAGTTATTTTTACACATTTGTACAGAAAATATACATTTTCATTTCTTTTATACACATTTTACACGGCGTTGCGTTTACGTCTGCGCACTGGTGCATAATTCCCGCAACACTTCGAACGCTAAAAACACCGAGCACACACATACACACCTTTTTACGTGTTCCGACTCGTTTATGATTTGTTGAAATTTTCGGATTGCTAGTTGAGTTTCGTTAATTTTTTGAACCTAAACTTTGTAGATTCGCCTAGCGCCTTAGTCTAGCCATTGCTTAGTACTTACATCTATGATATTATATATGTGCGTGTATGTGTAGAAGTTAATTAGTCATTTTGAGCTATTAAATGTGTTTCAATCCAGTTGAGTGACTCCTCGGCGGCCGTTGGGTTAGCGCTGCGTAACAGTGCAGTTAGCAAAGGAAATCGAGGCGTAAATGATATTGCTTGCACGCCGGCTTCAAATAAAGTTTTATTGAAATAGATTTTGATAGCAGTTTGCAGTAATTGAAGTTCCACAATATTTTTTTTTTCTTTTTTTTGCCATTACTAGAAACAACAACAACAATATAGCTGCACTAAGTTTGTTTTTGTTGTTGTAGTGGTAATTACACCACATCAAATCGAATGAATTTGGTGTCTAACATCGACTTCTTTTAACAAAACAACTTCCAAAAAATTTAGACCAGCCATTAAGACGGGTTTGGACCATAGGAAGAGAGGTTTTAGACATTAACCTGGGAACGGTGGGACAGTGCTTGGGCGGATAAAAATCCGGTTTCGTTCGGGAACTCGAGCTCTTCGTCTCCACCGGCATTCTACTCGAACGCGGCAAACAGATGTTTTGCAGATAAATTGCCGGTCCACAGCATGTTTTTGACTTTTTCTAAAAAGTTGCAGTTCTGTACATTGGTATTATTTGTCGTATGTGTGAAGTAAAAAAGAAGTGCAGTCTATCCAAAGTAATACCTAGTATTTTGTGTTCAGTTCCTTGAGTTGGTAAAGAGGGTCGCCGAAATTTCGTTTAGGAAAATAAAATATCATAAAAGTTCGAGAAATTTTTTCCTAGTTTTCTCGCTCCTAGCCGTTTGTTTTTGTTGTGGCGGTAGAAAACATCTCTAAACTCACTTAACACCTTTACCTTTGGTCCGAACCCGTCGAAAAGCTTGTTTCCTGAGCCTACCGTTAAGTTTCGATGATAGTTAACTTGTTGCTTTCCTCCAAATAAGATCGGCACGCCTTAGTTCTTGTCATGTATACTGGACTGTCTTGGGAACGGTTATCCGGTATCCTTTAGCGTTACTGTTGCTGAATTAAACCGGCCAAAGTCGCTACAACAAAATCAACAGAAACAAGCAATTTGTAGGAATGCTACTGAATTGGCAGCTCTCGGCTCCGAAGACTTCGGACGCAACTAACTTCAGACATGCACTGACCGGCATTCACAGTGGAGCCATTAATACCTTCAACGACTCCCTCTCAGTAAATGGCATACTTGGAGTCAAACCACCACCCATTGCAGACGTAGAGCTCGAGTTGCCGCGAGAAACGAGAGAGACCCCTGCGCAACTTCGTTCTGGGTACTATTGCAGGTTAAACTCCTACTTATCCAGTATAGATTATGACATATCAAACGTACATACATATGTGCAGCGTGCAATGAGTCTCATGACACTAATCACCTCTTTATTGATGCCTTGACATCTGACACCCTTCTTACTTTGGTCTGGTCGAAACACCACGTTTTTTGGGTTATACCGTTGGATGTCATCGATTACAACTTATCTAATCCTTACCACCCTAACGGAGATTAGGTACCCATTACAACAACAGCAAAAGTACGTGTCTGTCGCTCACTGATCACACAGACTCGACTGTCATGGGGACGGTTATCCGGCATCCCTTAGCGTTATCGATGCTGAATAAAACCGGCCAAAGTCTTCTCATTTTTTGGTGTTTAAGAGTAAGTTGAGACTATCTCAGCAAGTGCTGATTTTACAATCTCAAGATGCGCCTCAGCTCCTAAGTAAATTGAGCGCATCGGTTCGTTTGTGCTTGGGTGGCTCTATTGAAAATGATTTACACTGAAAGCCTTGAAATTGCTACACGTTCTCAACTTTTCTTAGTCAAAAGTCTATTTTTCCTAACACGACATTGGCACTAACCCTGACGCATGCGCAGTTGTTAAAACACCTAATTGCATTTCTATATGTTTTATTGCTTTTCTGCCCAATTTTAATTGTCGTGCTGCATCGTCTGTTCCTTTCATTCCACACATCGTCACAATTCGTCAAGTTAATCGTCAACGCGTCAACGCCGCATCAGATAATGATTTTAGTTCCAATTTGCAATTGCAATACCTGCTATAAAAAAGTCTACTTCGAATGGCTTCTATCGCCAACTGAAGTGCAATGCATACATACATACATATATGTACATATATTTTTGTCTGGGTGTGTGTTTGCGCATAAGAAAGCATTCATTGCATTCAACGCATTGCACTGTGACACCGCGCGTGCGCGCAGTTACGACTTCTTCATGTATTCCATGTAGTATTACTGCGCATTATACCCTACCGCCCCTTAACCGCTTTAGCTATTGCCCATTTTTACCCCTGCCGTTGCGCCTGCTTGCCACCAAACCCAATTTCTACCAGCATTTTTGAGGCTTTGATGTTGCGCGCCCAACGCGACGAGCGTTAGTTTGACGCATACAAGTACACTCGTATATTCCGCTGCACACACACACACACAGGCACACATAAATTTGTGTGGCGAAGATGCATCTTCAGCGCAGCAGTTCCTGGTTTTCGCAGAATTTCTTGCCGTCTATCTTCTATGGTTATCTTATTGCCTATTGGAAGGATTGTTGGATGGGAGAATGTACTGAATGGATTGCTGCAGGAAGGGCTTTGCCAGCGCTACAGCAGCTTTGTGTCTATTGTTGCCGACGCGTCTTTTTGGCCAAACGCATTTGGTGGATTGCTCGCTGCGGCCCCACCAATTGTAATGATGATGATAATGACAATGACATGGATGTATACACGGCCGGGACGACATGTCATTTTCTTTCGCCACAGCTCACGGTTGCTCTATCAATTGATGTACTCGTATATGTATATACATATGTATGTATTTATGTAAAGGGTGTTTTTTTCAGACGCTTGGTTTTCAATGAGGCCATGCTTTTTTCGGAGTTGGTCTGTTTGATAGATGTTATTTGATTATACTCAGTCTGGCTTGCTATTTCTTAATGAATGGACTTACTCCGAAACAACGTTTGTTCATCGTACAAATTTATAACCAAAATAACGGTGCAGTTCGCGCAACGATTCACGGCACTGCGTCCAATATTCGGTTAGTACAATCGCCCAGCAGAGTCGGTCGTTCGACTTGGATCGGTTTCTCATCACGCTTACTCTATTGGAGATGCGGTGGAGCAGTGTATCGAAGAAGACTCGAATGAGTCCACCAACCATCGCGCGCAACATATGGTGCTGTGCCCATCCACTTTATGGAAGATTTTGCAGAAGAATCTTGTTTTGCGGGCTTATAAAATTCAACTCCTGCAAGAATTGAAATCGAGAGACCGTCATACGCATTGCACGTACGGTGAATGGCCCCAAAACGAGATGGCCACCGATGCCGGCTTTCACAAGAAAATTTTGTTCAACGATGAAGCTCACTTTTGGTTGAATGGGTACTTCAATAAACAATGCTGGAGTGATGATAATCCATAAGCCATTATTAAGACGCCGTTATATTTTCCACTATTTGGTGTTCTCTATGGGCAGCGGGAGCCCATCCATATTTCTTCAAAACTGAAGCCGGTCATAATGTTCTAGTCAATTGGGAACGCTATAAACCCATGATTAAAGACTTTTTCGTGACCGAATCGGAGGTGGTTGATGTGGACGACCTGTAGATCCAACAAGACGGCGCTACAGGCCATAAAACCAACAATCAATTTATTGATTTTTTGTTGTTATATTACTGACCGAATTATATCGCTTCGAGGTCTCTAAGATCATACGATCGTGCATCACTATACTATTTTTTGTTGTTATATTACTGACCGAAATTTATTGAAGGAAATTTTTGGTGAACGCATTATCTCGCGTTGTGATTTTGTTTTTGTTGGATCATGATATTACTGACCGAATTATATCGCTTCGAGGTCTCCAAGATCGTGCGATCGTGTATCACTGAACTATTTTTTGTTGGATCATGATATTACTGACCGAATTATATGGCGTCGAGGCCTCTAAGATCGTGCGATCGTACATCTAAACATAATAGCAAACCCTTACCTTTAAAATGAAGTTAAATTGTTTCATTTCTTCTTGAAAACCACATGTCTAAAAAAACACCCTTTATGTGCTACCTCACCAACCGGTGAGTGTATTGGGTGATTTTGGTGAGCTAGTACAAAAACTAAAGCAAAAACAGAAACAATGTGAAATAAATAAATGAAAGCAAATAAATAACCCGCAACTCGAACTGTGATCGCTTTGATGCGTAAACAAATTATGGCTTGTATCTATAATACATATGTATTTACATACATACATATATACACGTATACATACCAGCATGAATCTCGCCATCCAGATAACGCATTTTACAATGCATTGTAAATATTTGCATTTTGCATTTTGTGACTTGACTTCTCATTTTTTGTTCGTGCTATTGTTGTTGCCGCCTTTTCGCATTTGAAAATTGCGAATTCAATGTTTCCCCTTTCAGCTATTCAGCTATTATTTCCAGTTGCCGGTTTAAAATTACCATTTGGTTTTAGTGTCAATTAAGTTTTATTGTTCGGTGCGAATGCACATGTCTATGCACGCGTGAGTATCCGTGAGTATGCGTAAGACGGTTGGCTACTCAACGCGCAATGAAAAATTCGCTTTTGATAACAATGTTGTTGTTTTGTTGTTTTTTCTTCAAACCAATATCAACGATTTCTTATTTATTTGCACTTGAGGAAATCAACAGAGCAAGACGTGTGCTGATGTTAAGCTGGGCACTAGTGGAAATAATCCGACTAACGAAAATTGCCGGGGGCTAATGAAAGAATACGCATAATTTCCGCTATAAAACGCTGCTTTGAAAAAAATGCAGGGTTCTTTGGGGCGCAGGTTATAATTAAGTACTACCATTTGATGAGAATATTAAGCAAACATCCCAAAATGCTGGTGGAAATTTATTTAAACCGCTCCAGAAGGTTTGTAATCGAACTTGAGGGGTTTGTGCCTGCTTGCTAGTTTTTGTCTCATACTGCATTGGTTATTCGTGATCATTTCGCCCCATTTTTAACTAATATCGTGCCGCAACAGCCGCATTCGCCTAACTTCCAGCTGTTCAGCAAAATTGACATGACTCCGAGGACACCGTTTTGACTCAATTGAGGATATAAAAGCTGAATCGAAGAAGGCTCTGATGGCCATCACGTTGGAGGATTTTTCCAAGTGCTATGATGACTGGAAAATTCGTTGGCATAAGTATATTGCAGCGGGAGGGGATTACTTTGAAGCAGATGAAATGGACAAAATTCACCTTTCAATTTGATCACAGTAGTATATACTACTATGGGCAAAAAATAGTTAGATTTTTAGGGTTAGCTTACATGGGTTTCCTCGGGTAAAAACAGCCTTTTACAACAATTTTTTTCTCATATAAAACATTAAATATTTTATTAAAATTTTTTATTGTTACAAACATACACTATTAAAAAGATATTTTGAAATTTTTGTAAAGAAAAAAATTTTAAATTCGACCATTGCGACGCCACTTCCGGTGACCCCTCGGAAAAAAGATGCACCCGCGATGGCAGGATAACTCCTTAGGATTATCTAAAATGAAAAAACTACGTGTTTTAGTGCTTAGAACTTGGAAGGAAAAAAACTGAAAATTGGATTTTTTGCAGACATTTTTACAAAAGAATGAAAATTTCGCGGAATTTCGCGTTGGAAAAGCTATTCGCTGATACTTTTTTATCGCGAGCGAGGTATTTTGAATGGTACAAATTATTCAAAAAGAGTCGAGAACGTACTGGCGCTGGCGACGAAACACGTCCAGGACGGCCATCAACATCAACAGCTGATCAAAACGTCAATAAAATAAAAGAATTGGTGCTTGAGAATCGATGATTAACAGTCAGAGACCTTACTGACATCGTTGGAATATCGAAAGTATCAATGATAACCATTTTGAAGGATCATTTCGTGAAAGCACGATTCCAAAATCACTAATTTTTTTCGAAAAACAGCGTCGTGTTAACGTCTATGAAACAATGCTTTCCGACTACCAGGATGTCATGAAACGTATTGATACTAGCGACGAGTCTTGGATCGATGCTTACGACCCAGAAACAGACGATCAATCGGCCGAACATCGTGGCAAATGTAATCCAAAACCTAAAAAACCACGTCAAAGCAGGTCAAAAATCAAGGTTATATTGACAGTTTTCTCCGATTATCGAGATGTGGTGCACTCCGAATTCCTTCCGACCAGCCAAACTGTCTACAAGGGTTGGACGACTTAAATTTTGAAGAATACATAAGTTGAGAATTCCAAAATTTTGAACAAAGTCTTACTATTTTTTGCTCACAGTAGTATGAATGTATGTTACGAGTGCGTATGTGTAGTAGTGTAGGCATTTTCCTTAGTTTGACCCCGTTTAACGGCAGTTCATAACTTCACACTTTTACTCAGACAAATTGATTTCACACATAAACCACGAAACCACGCTAAAACCCAATAACTAGGAACTAATCCATTTGAGCATAAAGTTTAAAATTAACACGGTCGCGTATGCAGAAAATTACCAATACTTAAGCATAAATTGGAAAAATGCTAAATAAAAATATCTTTAAATGTACATAAATAAAAAGTTATTAAGATTATTACTCACTACTTTTACGCGATCTCCTGATACATTTTATTAAAATATATTTCAAATTTCTTTGTAATAAATGATAATTTCGAAGACGTTTCAAGAATACAATGATTGGCAATGACCGATATAAAACCAAGTTCCCGTAACTTCGACTATTGGCTTTTTCCTAACAAGCCTAATTTTTATCTAATTTTTATCAGAGCTTCAATACTCTAACCTATAATATCGATGAGTAAAATGTTGATTTGATTCCTTTGTCTATAACTCTTCGTAGCTGTTAAAACCGTCCTTCTATACCTACTTCTCAGATTAGGCCTTTAAACGCTTTTCCGGCGAAAGAAATCTTTAATTTGTTAGAGAAAGTTATCGGAACATAATTAATAATGATGTCTAAATATATAGTCATATAGTTTATTATTATATGAAAGAACATTCTTTGGCATTTATTTTTTGAAGATTGGTCCATCCGTTGAGTCCAATTTTCGATGACTTGTTCGAGCATTTCGACTCGTAACGGGCGAATGACTCCGGTGATGTTTTGCTCCAAGGCCAACGCGAAGCGGGATTATCCGCATACACTTTACATATCCCCACAGGAAAAAGTCTATCGGTGTCACATGATCTTGGTGGCCAATTGACCGGCCCAAAACGTAAAATTATCTACTCGCCGAAGTGTTCTCTCAATAAATTCATAGATTGATACTATATGTGGAAAGAGGTGCCGTCTCGGTTGAAACCAAATGTCGCCGAGATCAAGAGCTTGAAGTTAAGGCATCAAATAGTCAGTTATCATGGCGCGATAACGGTCGCCATTGACGGTTACGTTCTCATTGGCATCATGTTTTAAAAAATATGGACCGATGATTCCACCAACCATCAAACCACACTAAAACGTTGTTTTTCCGGAAGAAAAGACAGCTCTTGAATCTCTTCAGGTTGTTTTTTTTGTCCCAAATGCGACAATTTTTCTGCTTTACTTACCCATTGAGCCAGAAATGGACCTCATCACTGAACAAAATTTGATTCGAAAACGTCGAATCTTCTTGGAACTTTTCATAAAGCGAAGCGATATCACTTGGGAAGATCAAGATGTATTTCGTACGCTTTCAATTTAAGATGTGCCAAATTGTTCCATACGTCAGTCTAAGGTTGTTACGAACGGCGCCGAATCAACTCACCACGGTCTTGGTATACTTTCGGTCGAATATTATCCAAAAATGAATGCTAGATCTCAAGATGGGTGATGGTGCTGCGAATAGTACGCTCAGTAGGCTGATTATGTTGACCATAAGTTGAGCGAAGCGCTCGAAACACTTTCTTCACAGAATGTGAATTTTCGTAATAAAGTTGGCGTAAGTCTTACTTGATGAAACGCCAAACAATACTGAACAAAAATAACATGACAGCTTGACAAGATTCACGCTAGATCTGTCAAAAAAAAGGCTATTGAAAAAGTACCTTTACTTGGATCACCCGTTACCTCGAAATATAAAAACTAAACAGTAATGTAATATTAGAAAATGTTTCAGTTTTAATTTAAAAAGTAGGAAAAAATAAATTGCAGTTGCGCTCTCTCATCAACCACTTAAACCACTCTCTGACTCAGCATTAGGTTTCCCCGCTCTATCATTTCGCTTATATGTGTACATAAGTATGTATGTATAGTACAGTACATACCCGTCATGCAAGCACTCTCCGCAGCATCTTCGAGTATACCAAGATCACGATTCTTTACTTTTGATCTATGAATATATGTACATACATATGTACATATACAAGCTTGTGTAGAGAATTCACAAATTTACACAGTTGCCATCTCATCATCAGCGAATAAAAGACATAAAAGCCAGGTTCTATTGCCTCGCACGCATATACTTATAAACTGAGGTCCTTGCCTCAGCACATACACACATACATACATATGTATATACATACATGTGGGGCCACAGCAGCAACATCTAAGCAAGAGCTAGCTAACTCCTTGGGTTTCGACTGTATTCTCTACTCTATAAGTACAACTACAACGTCGTCATGCATAGCTATTGCTTGAATTAAATTGATGTTGACGCTATTGCTTTTGTTATTGTTGTAGCTAGAGCTGTTACCGCAGCAATAGCGTCAACTTATGCAATTTCTTCCACATCGTTTGCTTTGTCTTCGACGCTATGGCTTGGCCATCGCACCCAAACGAACTGCGACGAAACAAATACAATTGAAGACATGAAAGCAGCACTGAACGCACCGTCATTATGACATTCGAATTGCAGATAATGAAGTTTTAACGACAACAACAACAACAGCAACAATGTGTTGCGTAGAGTGGAGAGTTTCGGCTAGGTAGAGCAAATAATGAGTTATCATAAGGAAATGTTACGATTCGGATGATGCTGACGAAGAGTGTAATAATGAATGATGGTGAAGAGCCGTCATGCCGGTGGTAATGACGTTCGAGTTGGTGTTGTTGCCGTATTTATCGTAGGTTATGTGATTTTACAGATTTGTTCCAGCGTTAGGGATACTTGAGTGCGCCAATACAAAGAAAAACGCGCTTAAAGTGGTCGTTAAAGACAGGTAACGCAATTGCATGAGTATGTGAGAGTGTGTGTGTGTATGTATGTGTCTATAAGTGTAACGCAACGCTCATCAATTCTTGATTATGGTTTGTTGTTAATATTTTAGATGAATTGCTATCGACTGACTCAACAGATACTTGTTGCCTATGCAATCAGCAGTACATACATACATACATATGTATGTATATAAGAAAGTATATCTGTTTATATGTATATTCACTATACGATCGTATCTGTAATCTAGGAAGCAAACGCAGAAGAAGCGTATCTTTTAAGTTGACGCAGCGCGCTTGACTCTAAATTATTATCATTGTGACGCGCTTGATGGCGTTGATGTATGTATGTCTCTATGCATGCCTTATTTCTAACCTTTCTTTATACCCTGCACGGGGTATATTAAGTAACACCCAGAAGGAAACGTCGGCGACCCTAAAATATACATATGTATGTGTGTAAATGATCAGCTTGAGGAACTAAGTCAATTTAGGCATCTTGATCTCATAAAAGACATCTTTGTTCACATCGTCCTTCTCTTCCGTCGGGGCATGGGCGCAAATCAGCGATATGTTGAAGAGCTTCGCTTTGATGCGGATTGTGGCTAGACCTTCATCTACCGAGGTGAATGCCAGGACTCAGCGACGGATTCTCTCTCCCACCAAGAATTCCATCCATTATGTGGTCACTGTAGTAAATGCTACAAGGGCCTTCTCATCTCAGTCCTTATCAAGTCTATAGCACTTCTTGGACGATGATAATGCCAGCCCTTACCCTTACGAGGATATCAACCAGCCGGGCAGTGGCACCTTCCCAATTAAGGGACCGGACATTCCAAATGCATGCCCTTAAGTCCTGTTCCTTAATGCGTTTACCGTGGTCGTCATCAAACGGAAGGTCTCTCATTCGAGGCTGTTTTCTTCCTTTAATTGGAGGTGTTTTTTACGTGGCGGCTCCTGAACCCAACGCACAATCTTGGGGAGAGATGTTTCGCCTTCTCTCTTTAGCTCACATTCAAACGGATGTTTTTGGCTACCCAGAGGATACTTGGTTTGAGACCGGAAGTCGTGAGTTGCTTGAGACATATGTAAAATAATCGTTTCTGGCCATTCCGAAGTGAATGGAGCTCAGAGAACTTTCCTCACTACACATGACTCCATACTTAAAACTGATTCAAGTCCTTGTATTGAAAACTTGTTTATTTGACAATAATCTTCACGAAATTTCGCATAAATTATTGTCCTAAGGAGCGCTAGACTATCCGAAAATAATAATCAGACTAGATATTATATAGCTGCCAACAAACCTGTGGATCAGAATCAATATAAAGATATTTTTATTTCATTTTATGCTAAAAGAAAAGCACCTGTGTAGGGTATTCTAACTTCGGTGCAGCCGAACATAAAATACATATTTTTTTTGCGTTTTTTCGAATCAATACTTTTTGTAATTTACTTTTTTTGTATTTTTTTTTTAAGTTTCTTTTTAAATTTTTTTTTTTTTTTAAATTTTGCTGGTTGCCTTCTTTTGTTCGCACTGACACTCAATTTCGTTTTGTTTTCTATGCTCGCGCGTAGCCGATTGTAATTATTGTAATTGTCGTTTGGTTTTACCTCAAATTGATGCAGTTTAGTTGGTTCGTTGGCTGTTTAGTTGGCCGCTTGCTAAGACGTTAATCAAAGACGCGGAGACAGACTTGCTTGGTTACCTCTGCGCTTGCAGACTAGCACATATGCTTGAGTGTGTGTCCGTATGAACACAAGTTCGCGATCCTATTTCCATTTGCCGCTCGTATCCAACATTTTCCAAAGCGCGGCGTTGCCATTACTTTGGTTTTTTGCTCGCAGAATTCTCTGCAACGCCGCCGCCGCCATCGTCATTGTAGTCGTCGTCGTCGTGCCAATCACGCTAGCATTTGTAGTCCAACGTTTAGTTCTTGTATTTTGAAGATTTCCTCTGTAACACACTTTCATTGTATGTAGACACACGGCTTTTTTCTAGCGTTATGTCATTGGTCGCTCCGTCGCTTTGTATTCATTCGTTGTCAGGCGTTCGTCTTCGTCTGACTGTTTGTTAGATAATTGATTTGTGGGGGAACAAGTCATTACACTATAAAATTAAGTGAAGCATTGAACTGGAAATACGATTTGTTTGTTTTTAACTTTTAACGTGTTTCTTTTTCTATTTCTGCTCGCTATTGTCTGTTTGATTGTTGGCGCGCATGCGCCTTCCGTACCAATGAGAGCAATCAAAAATTAGCCAACTTGGTTTGAATGTCGAACGTTTGTGTCGTGGGAATACGTTTTACGTTTTCAATACAAGTATTTGCATTTAAATATGGATCAACTTTTAGTTGCCACTTTAATTGATCCTTTTTGTCAAGTCCACGAGTTGTCAGGCCGACGTCGTCGTGTGTCAATCTCAATTTGACAGCTTCTCTGCACGTCTGCGCAACTCTCCGACTCAATTACGAGCGAATATTTTTTTTTTGCACTACCAACAATCGCTAACAATTGGCACAGCGGATGCTTGCTTAATTATGGTGAGCACGTTTCAAATGCTTTCTATGTTATGTTGTTCCAATGTGGTTCAAAGATGTGGATGTTAATGAGATGGACTAATCGCGCCTATGTTTATATCGCGAGTGTGTGCGGTAGTTGTTGAATAAAATGTATTTGTATTTATAACGGTTTAATTTGTGAATTTATAATCCAAATATGTAATCTTGTGAAAGAAAACAATTAAAGTTTTCCCATCTAATGAGTTCCCATATACCAAGTTTTGTTTTTTTTGTGTATACTCGATTTTTGAAAATTAAAGCCGTGAAATTTTTAAGTCCTTAACACCTCGTAACGCCAACTCATCAGATGTTGTCATCGTCCATGCCTGTGCATAATATAGCAGAACGAGGACGATGAGTGACTTGTAGGTTTTGGTATTTGTTCGTCGAAAGAGGACTTTATTCCTCAGTTTATTTCGAAGTTGCACCTGTTGGCAAGAGTTTTCATATTTACATCTTGTCCTCGTTCACAACCAGACCTATGTATATCCATACTTCGCTTCCTTATCCAATCTGAAGAAAGCAGAACCCACAATAGGGAGTCGCCTGCCTAAAACCTCGTTTGGTATAGAACGGGTCGGAAAGGTTCTTCCCGATACTGACGGAGCTTGTGGTGTTACTCAACGTCAGTTCACATCGCTGTATTAGTTTTGCGGTAATACCAAATTCATACCTACCGGCATAAAGGCAGCTCCTCTATCTGATCAGTTGTTGATTTTCCAAGCCTAAAGCCACACTGATAAGGTCCAATCAGTTTCTTGACGATGGGCTTTAATATTACACACAGTACGCTCGTTACAACCTTATATGCGATGTTGAGGACGCTTATTCCACGGCTAGTTGGCGCAATTGTGGGGTATTTGTGGATTGAACAGAGCACACTTAAATTTCAATCGTCAGGCATGCTTTCGTCCGTCCAGACAAAGAAGCTGATGCATGCTTCCTATCAGGTCTTCGTATCTGAATTTGTTGGCCGGCAATAGGTGTCCCAAATAGACACTGCACGAGAAAGACGACGACATGGGTTTCGGTCTCTTCGACTAACCAACTCAACACTAAAGTAGTGAGGCTAAAGATTTTGGAGGCCGCAAACAATGAGGAAGATGAGGTGGAAGCATCTAGACACTTTCTCCTGCTCTGTCCAGACTGCGCCAGACTTAGGTGAAGCATCTTTCATATTTTTTAAGGACCCGACGAACCCGGCGAATTCGATCGGTTTGATATTAGCCCTCCCAATAAATTTGTGACAGGCTCTATGTCTTTCGCGACGGTATTTTTGATTCACATCTAGGAATTGTGTGCATCACAATGGACAACCGTCCCTAGCAGTCCAAGTGGGATTATTCGGAGTTCCACGAGAAATCAGCATATTTACCGAACTTAACTTGATAGATAGATACCCAAATTGACTGGCCTGCGGATTGGACTAAAACAACAAAACGTCTTCTACTTAATAATGGATTTAGAACAATAAACTGTTCTTTAAGGGGACTTGTAACCTTTCGAATTTTTATTAAGGAGCCATTTTATTTAATTAATAAATAAAAGTAATGCATTTTTAAGAATTTAATTTAGTCTAATGATCGGGGATTCATTTTGTTTGGATACTCTTGATTCCGTAGCCTATATCCAAAATTTTATTTCTTCAATAATTACTTGACAAATATAGTGTCTAAGATGGTCCTTTGATGATTTAAAGCCGATCGGTGCAGTCGTTTCGGAAAAAATTTCCTCATCGACTCTGGTGAAACGCGTTACAGTTTTGGTGAAACGCGTTTACTGTTTTGGGAGTCGATTAATTGGGAGCATGATTACACTAAGTTAAAAATTTCTTACAAATATGCTCAAATCGCGGAAGTTATTTGCCAGATCAACTGCAACTTTTCGGAGAATATTTTCAAATATATGTACATTAAATACATGTATAATAAAAAAATAGATTTCTTGAACTCGATTTTTGGAACATCCTGTATTGACCTAATCTCTTTTAAAGTAACTTTTGTTTAATCTTTCCAGTGGGATAAATTCTATGCTGGTATATTTTTAATTAAGAATCTCATATTTTAAATGGTTGAAACGTTCAGTTACATATGTATATGTTAGGAACTTCTTTGTCGTCAACTCAAAAACACCTGATTTTAATTAGTTTTGGTAAGAACGATCTATAAAGTTTAACGAGCGATCCACTTTTCGATTGTTAAGATATCTAGTGTCGTAAATTCTCTTAAAAAACAGAAACAAAATTCATTCAGCACCTTATTTCCCTAACTGAACATTAGCACCTTTCCAAACTGCAAATTATAAAATATTTGATAAATCTATTCTACGGATTTGAAAACTTGTCTGTGACTTATTACAGCTTAAGTTGGCCTTTTTATTCACCATGTTATTCACGTGTATGTAAATAATTGGCGAATTATTCCGAGCTTTCGGTTCAATGATATTCTTGTCGGCCAGCGCTATAAATGTATGCATGAGTCACGAGTTTCCAAGTGGAACTTTAGCTAGAATAATGTTATGGAAGTGTAATGAACTCGCCAGCGCTATTGAGAGCATTTGTTGGTGGGTGATGCAAATTTTTAACGATTAGAACTAACCGATTTGGAACTCGTTAAAACCGTTATTTTGCTGCTGGACCGCAGTTGTACTGCCAGTAGCAAATAAATTCTCAGCTGTGCAACAAGCGAGTATACATAGATGCAAATAAATACATAGCATTTTTTATAGCCATAGTACATCTGTCTGTATGTATGTACATATGTATATGAAAAGCGCCCATCTCTAATCTGTAATGTGTACCGCTTTATGCAGCGGCTGCATCAATAGCATTACGACAGCACCTCCCCTATTGCCCCTACCAAACGCCCGCATCTTTGTTGTAACGACTTATGTACCATACATATGTACATATTTATGTATACGTATGTAGGTTTGTGTGAAAACATGAGCACGGCATCATTGTAGCTGCAAGCTAAGTTTGTTTTTATTTTTTGGCTAGTTTGGCAATCGTTTGCTGCCCAAGTGCCCCCAAATGAAAATTCATATGAGCAGAATTCCTGCCATAGTGAGTACCTTCAAAGTCATAAACTCGTATTTCTTATATGTACATACATACAGAATTATTCACGATATCTTTCGTATTGTCGGTAGGAAATGCATAAGTATGTTACATTTGATCAACAATTTGGTTCAACTACGATCTAACTACAGACCTTGATTCTTGCTTGGCGAATAGTAGGTTCTATGATAAAAATATTCAATTTGATGTTTTATTGTGGTAAATCCATATTGTATTACGACAGAGAAGGTTCTTAAGTTCGGAGAGGAAGTGGGTGCCGGAAAGCTACTACATTTATAGAATACTGGGTTGTAGGCCACAAAGGCATTCCAGTTAACGAAATAACTGGTGAGGTATCCAAAAGTGCCATCTGTCTGGCTCCAAACGATACACAGTGAAATTCCCGAGAGAGCTGACAGACGGATCAGGGGGAGATGGAATGCCTTAAGGACATGCAGTTGTTGGCCCAGTGGCAGGTCACAGCTTACTAGCATCACATGTGAGCCGGTTGGGAATTAATAGTAATGATATATGCCAAAAAGTGCAGGAAGGAATTAGGCATCAGAGAAGCGCTTGAACACCTCCTCTGCTTATCTAGAACTCTTGTCGAATATCTAGGAACTTGGCAGTTGAAAGGATTAGGTAAAGTATCAAAATTAGATATTGAGGCCCTCTTAAACTTCGCAAAAAGCATTGACCTCCTGTATGACGAATACTTCAGCTCTAATTAAACTGGACCTCCATCTCGGCATAACGCCAAACATAAATGTGTCACAAAGGAAAAGTTGGTTTATGTTTGGCGTCATGGCCAACCAATATAAACTGATCGTAACCTTTATTGTGCTAATCGGCAAATTAAAATTCCTGACTCGGATTCTTGCTAACAAAACAAAAAACTCAAAACTTGTGCTCGAAATTTTTTACTAAAATCCTCGCTTTGGAAAAAACTCAGACCGTTGATCAATTTATGAGACATTTAGATTTTTGAAGGGGAAAATTAGCTTTTTTACACGAGAAAAATATTTTAAATAATCGAATAAGGTAACGAATAAAAGAAAAACGACATGTTGAGCACCAATGCTTTAGTTTAATTGCGCTCTGATTTGGAACTTTTTTTGACCAGACTCGAAGCTGATATATTATCGAGACGCCGATTGTAGTTCATATTTAAGCTCGATATGTTTACTTATGTGTGTTTAGATATCTTTGGAGTGGCTGCTGTCTCTATAAACTTCTTGAAAAATTCATTAAATTTTTTTGTTTTGGGTGAGTTTTTCTATTTTTACCTATTTTTAACTACCTCTTTCGGACGTGTACAGGGCCTGCTCTTATGAATGATTGCTCTACATGCAGAATCCGAACCTCAGAAGCCATTAATTGCCCCAAATCTAGCGACACAAAAAATCATTTCTCTCGCAAACCAAAACTTGAAAGTTAGGAACTAGTTACAAAACATATGAATTCAATTCTAATGGCGCTTTCTCATGGGAATACTTCTAAAGTTTCAGTTTACTTGCATCTGATGACGATTTGACGCAAACATTGGAACTGAAACAAGGCGTACTACACCTGAAAGCGAAGAAATTGATGAGCAACCCCTTGATTTTTAACTGAAATTAAGGTGTTTTTTCGGTTTCGGCCTCTCGGAGCGCCATTCGTTAGATTGTTAGACAGTTACGACGTCATTTTCATAAACCCGCGTCTTATCATCAATTCATGCGTTTCATGAGTGTAGGGTCCTCAGCTGGGTTGTCAAAATCTCTTTAGCGACCTCTACGCGACGTCGTTTTTACGAAAGATTTAAGTCTTTTAGTACGATCTAGCATTGACATGTGTTATACCAAAAACATCATCCAAAGCTTGTGGAGCTGATCTATAAGAGATGATGGGATCATCTGCTAACTCTTTTATGCCAGCATGATGATTTTAAGGTACTGCATGTTTAGTGATTCCATTGGAAGCACAAAACTTCAAACAAACTCCCGAGTCAAATTTGATCAGATGAAAAGTCTCCAGTTCTTGAGTGAGACTCCAACTTCGGCCTTTCTTAATAATATACTCCACTTTATTAGTGTGTTAATATGTATTGTATGTCAACTGCATTAATCATTCCTGCGGGGTCAGAAGAACCCATTGCCGATTTATAGGTGCTCTTACACGCATATACATACATACATATAGTACATAAACCTGTAAGTATGCTTGTGTTGTACGAATTCGATGCTTGTCTTTACTGTTCGACGCTCCTGTTTCGTTTTGGGCAAAACTGGTTCTGGCTTTTTCGTAAAATACGCTCAAAGAGTTAACAACAACAACAAAACCTAACCACTGCGAACCAAATAAAATCGAGAAGCAAAACAAAAACACACACAACTACAAGTATTTTTGTTTTTGTTGCTATGTCGTTCTTACCAACATCGGTGGAGAGTGTTCTTCATAGTTTGTAGATACAAGAACGCACACACACACATATATGTATTACGTTTGAAGCGTTACTTAAAGTTTGGTAACTCTATTGCAAACTTACTATATGTACCTGAACGCACAGCTAAACATACATAACTGTGATATATATGTATATACATACATATATATTTATATATACATATTATTTTCTTTATACATGTTCATATATGATTATATTTACATATATATTTAAACATACATATGTACATGTACACAACTGAAAGCCCAAATGATACCAAAAAGCATTAAAATATTGGTACTAGCAACAACAGAAACAACAGCAGCTACAAGCACTTTCAACCGCCAACTGACAACAACAATAAGAACAACAACAGCAACGGCAATAATAACGCAACGGTGGCGGCAACAGCAGTCACAACCAAAGTACAGCCGTTTTCTGTGTTTTTGTTGTTTTTGTAGTGTGTTAGCTTGACTTCTGGCTTCGGTTTTGGCCGTTTTGAATTTGAAACCGTTTGTAAACTCTCCAACACATATACAAGCTGTGGGCTTCACCCCTTTCACACACACCACTATAAGTATAACTGTGCGGTTGCGTACATACACACACATATAGTATGTATATGACTTTAAATGCACATAAAAATCTGTATTCTAATGCACAATTTGTGTCTATGTATGAGTGTGTGTATGCACGTCCGTACTTAAATATGTAGGTGTTTTCTCAAGTACTTTTGGACGCATTCGTGTAGTGGCGGTGGGCAGAGGTCGTGTTTTGGTCTATAAGGAAGTGGGCGATCTCGAGAAACGTACAAAAAGAAAGCAAGTTATAGAGCGCAGCAGCGTCCAAAGCAGCTATGTAAATGCATACATACACACACACACATACATACATGTGTACATCAGTTTGATCGCAGTTTGGCAGGAAAAACGCTAGAATAATACGAGTAATTGGTATTGGTTTGTGAAGAAACATTTTTTATGTTCCAGTATTTACATAAATAAATGCGCTCTAACATATGCATACATACATATGTTCATATACATATATATACCTACAAATGAAAGAAGTATTATGCGTATCAATTATGGTGCATCTCGGTGTATTCCCAATAGTCGACCAAGAGATGTGCTGACTGCTTGCGGGAGTTTAGTCTTTATATACATACATACATTGTATATTGCTTATAGCAGGATAATTGTATGTTTCGAAATATATATAATGCCAAGATGGGAGAATTAGAGATTGTGATATTTTTCCGCTGGAAGAGGTAATTAATATCGGTAAATCCACGAATTAAAAAATTCTTTGAGATTATTTTGTTGAAAAATCGAATTTAAAATATAATATATATGAATTTAGCGGGTTATATAGGGCGATCCACCTCGAGGTTCCTTACTTTTTTAAAATAAAAAACACAGAAGCTTCACATTTAATGAGGAATGTTTGTTATTCGAAAGAACATTCTCTGCTATTTATTTTTTGGAAATTATCTTTTTCGAATGTTGGCCGCGGCTACGTCTCAGATGGTCCATCCGTTGAGTGCAATTTTCGATGACTCGTTCGACTGGTAACTGGCTAATGACACGCATGCTGTTTTGCTCCAAGCCCTGATTCGAAGCGGGATTGTCCGCATAGACTTTAGACTTTACGTAACCCACAGAAAAAAATTTTACCATTGTTATCTCAATAAATTGTTGAAACCAAATGTCGCCGAGATCACGAGCTTCAATTTCAGGCATCATCGTAGTCAGTTAGCATGGCGTGATAACGGTCGCCATTGATGGTTACCATTCATGGAAATATGGACTAACGATTCCACCGGCCCACAACCCACACCACACCGATGTCTTTTTCTGGATGAAATAGTGAATATATTCAAGTTCTTAGGTCCTTCTTCGTTCCAAATGTGGCAGTTTTGCTTGTTGATATGCCCATAGAGCCAGAAATGAACAAAATTTGGTTGGAAAACGTCTGAACTTCTTGGAACTTTTCAAGAACGAAGCGATATCGCTTGGGAAAGTCAGGTTCTGATTATAATGTGAATGCAGAAGACCCTTCAAACGAGGCGCACGAAGTTGCTGGCGAGTCACTATCGATGTGTGTAGCCTGGCGTTGTCCTTATAGAGCATAATTCCTCTCCTATTGGCCAAAGCTGGCTGCTTCTGAGCGCTTGCGTACCTTAAACGGTCCAATTGTTGACGGTATAAATCCACATTAAGAGTCTTTCGGTGTTGTAGCAGCTCATACCACCAAACACATAGCAATACTCCTGACCATAAGTCCTTCCTTGGCCACCGTTTGCGCCGATTCGACCACCACCATTGATGATCCATGAACTTTTTTTGTGATAACTCATGTTGCAAAAGGTTTTTCGCAAAATTTAGCTCCTTAGCAATTGAAATAGTGCTGACAAGTTCCCTGATTCGACGACTCCATTACTTTATCGATAAATTTACAAAGTGGTCTTTCATAGCGTAGCTCGACTGGATTCGGTAAAGGGCGTTCCTAGCTAATGAACGAGCGGCTGGTCAATTATCTCCGAGCACCTGGAGAGTAAGGACAAACACTTTCGCGCGACGTGTTTCTGTGAGTGGTGCAAGCCGAAAATGCAACGTTCGTTAGAGGGGAGGTACGCGATTAAATTTTGTGTGAAACTCAATAAATCTTTGTTGCTTTAGCAAGAAGTGGTGTGTTTCGGTGGCACTAGGCATTTTTAGACGGGCGGGAAGAGGTCGCTGATGAAGACCGGAAAAATGAGCAAGATTAAACTGAAAACCATGCTCATTTTGACACCAAAACCATCATGAATTTGTTCCTCCTTGACACACCGTCAACGCCAAGTTTTACGTGGAAGTCCTCAAGAGACTCAAACGAAGAGTCAATCGGGTCCGACAAGACATCGCTGCCGATTGGAAGTTGCACCACGACAACGTCCCGGCTCACACCGTCTTTCTTGTGAACAGTTACCTAACCAAGGCCGGCATCCCAACGCTTCCGCAGCCGCCCTATAATCCAGATGTGCCCCCCCGGACTTTTTTTTGGTTTCCTTGCCTAAAAAAGCCGATGAAAGGGGATCCAAGCAGTATGCATCCGGCTCTTAAAGCTATTCCGGAGAATGCCTCCCATGACGTCTTGAATGCCCTGTATCGCACAGTAAGTTCCTATTTTGAAAGTTTTTAAAGAATTTTAAAGATTGCTTTAACAAATTTTTTTAAATCGACTGAGTCCTATTACTTTCTGGACAAACCCTGTATGTGTTAAGAGCTTCTGTTTAGATAACAATAAAATATATGTAGATTATACCTTTTGACCCACAAACGCAGATTTCACATATATTATTTGATTACGCTTCCACTAATTTTTGTAAAGCAAAGCTAAATTTGTCGTGTAAAAATAATTACCTTCTTAAGTTAATTGAAAGAGGGTCATTAGTTACTCATTTCCTAAGCACAAAATATGTATTCACTTTCATATACGGGGCTCGCAATCTACGCAGTGTAAAGTAATTTACCGATAAGACAGTCTGTGATTTCCAGATAACGCAGAAAGGCTTATATAAGCATTGCCGTATCGCTGACGATATAATAATTTCTTGAAATTAATTTACTGTTTAAAATTAAAAAAATAGTTTCTGAAATTATTTTCAAAAAATAGTTGGATTTCATACACACACGCATATGTGTAGATATTTACAAATTCAAATATTGATAACTTACCTTTGTATCTAAGTAGCTTCGTTTTTCATACATTGATCTACTTTAGCGTGCGACTTACATACATACATATATCAAATAAATAGTTACCGATGCACGATTAAACTGTTTCTTCTCGCTTCCTGTTCAACATTCATTAGTGCGTACATTCAACCCACAACCCACAGTTGGTTGACTGACCGACCGCCTGTTGATTGATTCTCTACTTTTTGTTTGCTGCTGTCTTCATGGACAGCTGTCATCTTGTCTTAAGCTGAGAAGCAACAGCACAGAAAAGAAATAAAAACAAAAATAACAAAATTAAATTAATTTGCAAGTACAAATGAGATTTTAATATATTAATACTATACACATAAATATATGTGTATATCTGTGTACATATGCAAATCTGTTTCTTACTACTTGGGCGGTGACTTTTTTCTTCAGCGCTAAAATGCCACTTAAATTAGATATGTGTATGTAAATGCATATGAATTTAACTCTTCATCTTTAGTTACATCTCGTATAAGAGCAAAAAATAGTAAGACTTTGTTCATAACTTTAAAATTCGTCGTAACTCTCAAAGTAATCCCTCTTGGCCTCAATACACTTGTGCCACCGATTTTCCTGTTGTTAAAGTCAGTTTCCGGAAAAGCCCTTAATGCTCGTAGCGATTTACGTTTAATATCTTTAATTGACTCAAATTGGTTTCCCGGAAGCGGTTGTTCGAGTTTGCTGAATAGCCAGAAGTCACACGGAGCTAAATCAGACGAATACGGTGGTTGCGGCACGATATTGGTTGAAAATTTGGCGAAAAACTCACGAAGAATCAATGCAATATGTGACGGTGCGTAATCGTTGTGCAAAAATCAAGAGTTGTCGGTCCATAATTTCAGGCAGTTTTTAGAAATAGCTTCGAACAAACGTCGCATAACACTCAAATATTATTCCTTGTTGTCTGTTTGGCCGGAGCGAAGAAATATGGAGTGCAACACACCTCGATAATCAAAGAAAACTGTCAACATATCCTTCATTTTCGACCTGCTTTGACGTGGTTTTTTCGGGTTCGGCTTACCTTTGCCACGATATTCGGTCGATTGCACGTCTGTTTCCGGGTCGTAAGCATAGATCCAAGACTCACCGCCAGTAATAATACGTTTGATGACATTCTGGTAGTCGGACAGCATTGTTTCACAGACGCTAATGCAACGCTTTGTTTCAAAAAAATTTAGTGATTTTGGAAATTTTCACTTTTCTTAGGCCCAAATGATCTTTGAAAATGGTTTTCACTGATCCATCCGATATTTCAACGATGCCAGTAAGATCTCTGACTGTTAGTCGTCGCTCCTCAAGCACCAATTCCTATATTTTATTGACGTGTTGATCATCAGTTGATGTTGATGGCTGTCCTGAACGTGGTTCGTCGTGTTCAAATGTTCTCGACCCTCTTTGAATAATTTGGACCAATCAAAAAACTTTCCTCGCGACAAACAATTATCAAATAATAAAAATTATTTCGACGAAATTAAAAAGTCTTACTATTTTTTTACCCTCATCTCATCTCAGTTAATTAA
Source organism: Bactrocera neohumeralis (assembly GCF_024586455.1). NCBI lineage: Eukaryota > Metazoa > Arthropoda > Insecta > Diptera > Tephritidae > Bactrocera > Bactrocera neohumeralis. Next base: position 62,925,491 of record NC_065919.1, read on the forward strand.
TCAAATTAAATCAATCGAGACGTAACAAATTAAAATTATATCAAATCAAGACCAAGTGCTTCTTCAACTCATCATCATTAGCTCGCATACACACATACATGTGTGTGTATGTGTATAAATTTATATGGTTATGTCATTGTTCTACGACTAAGTCAGCAGCGGTCAATAACTTTTGCATTAAATCTGGTTATTTTCTATGCATATATTAACGAGTAGTAAAAACGCTTGGGGCAAACCAATTTTGCGGGTGTTTTCAACTTCTGTTGCTTATATACCTACGCCTTTTGCCGCTTAATGGAATAAAGCTTTTATAATGTCTTCAAGTTTTTAATTAGTGTATGCTTTTTATTCCTTTTTCTTATTTTTTATTGCAGCAGATTTCGATTATTTCGATTAAATTTGTATTTTTTATCTTGAGCAGAGAAATTAGGTTAGGTCTCATTGTCGCAGTAATGCTCTTGACTCACACTTCATTTATGGTAAAGTTACAGAACCAATCGAATAAGTAATAGCCGAATACATTCATGTGAGTCTTGAGTATTGAGGTCTTTGTTGGCATGAAGAAATTTTCGGCAGAAAAGTGACTTTTCGACATCATTGATAACAAAAGTGGTTCTAATGGCTAAAAAAAATTGCTAGAGTTTGAGGAAAACTTAAAGAAATAAATAAAGAGCTTTAGGTAAAACTGCTCAACCTGTTAGAAAATACTTCAAATGAGGCGGCTGAAAATGTGAATCATGATTATGTTCCTGATATTGTAATTAATCACATGCAATTCTGGTTTCCTCCATGCCATTCCGGTAATCTTGATGTCAAAGATGCACTACGTTATGTTAGTCGAATTATCGAAAGTATCATTAAAATAATGGAAATTGTCGAGTTCAACCATCAACAAAATACTGTTTCGATTGAGTAAGTGTTAAACATAGCATAAGCACAGAGCTGGATCTAGGAGTAAGGGCGTCACACACAAAATCACTTACTCACCGATCTTTCGTCTGTGAAGTCGCAAACAAATTTCTGAAACGGATAGTTATTGTTAATGAAAAGTGGAGCACTTACGACAATGTCAAGCAAAAAAGGTCATGGTCGAATCTGGATGAATATGCGCAAACTCTGCGCAATTCAAAATTAACGATCAGGAAATTTGTATTATGAGTTTGGTGGTACTGGCAGAGTATCATTTACTATGATCTGTTCCCCTACATACAAACTCTTAATTCAAACCTTTGCTGTCAACAACTGGACTATCCGAAGGAAACAATTGCGCTGAAATGACCAATAGTAGAGGAATTGTGTTCCATTAGAAAACCACCAAGCCGCATATATCGATAATAAACCGAAAGTAGCTCTGCAAGCTTGGTTAGGAGGTCCTTATAAATCTACATTGTTGTCCAGACATGGAACTAAGTGCTTTCTACCTTTTAATATCTATGACCAATTGTTTTGCTGTTGAAAAATTCGCCTCAAGACAAGCTTCTAATAACTCACTGTGTACGATTTTTGCAAATACCTGTACGTCAGTAAGTTATCGAGCAAAACCGTGTATGTTTGACCAAAATTTAATCATTCTATCTATGCTAAATAAAACCCTCAATTTAATGGAAAAGTTATGGGTTTCTTTTGATTAGAGTGCCGAAACGAACAAGTTACGAAATACCATACATCCAACATTTCTTATAAAGTCAAATTGAGAATGCAATAGTTCTGGAGTAATTTCTTTAACAAGAGCACAGAGCTGAAGCATATCGAGCAAAAAAACAGTGAATCCATGACGACTATGTTAATATTTAGGTAAAGAAAGTATAGTATATTTGCCTGTAGAATGTGGATTATCGAATTTTACTCGCCTCATATGCATATGGTTATAGAGTACTAATGCACCGCTGCTGGGAGTAAATTGTATCAAATGGAAATTAGGGATATAGTTAGAAACTTGATATACGACCTTTTTAGTACTCTCTCTGCTTGAATAGCGGCATCTCTACCGAATCTGTTGCGGCATGAAAATTAATAGAAACAACAAAGAAGATGCCTGAAGGATTTTCTACTTTGAAGTGTGTTCTGCAAATCTCCTGTTTAGCAGTAATTATAGCAAACCATATTAAGTCTAAAGCAAACATGTAGTCAGTTTTTATGTAGACATAAGATAATGTGTCATTTACAGTTGAAGTCGAGTACATACAAGTACACACAACCTACATTATTTACAATATTACTCCAATTTTTGTTTCAAAACTACATGCATTAGTAAGTGCCAAATGTATGTATACTTGAAAAGTGTTTAGATACTCGTATTCAAACAATTATCGCTGAAATTTCATGTACAAGATTTCCTCTCAATCGTGCTGCAACCACTAAAATCTTTCCAGTTACGACTTGTTATCCACCACTGTTGTTGGCTTGTTGTATTTTTCAGTTCGTCATTAAATTTGCTTGTTTTTAGAATGTATCTCATAGATACACGCATACATATGCAACTACGCTTTGTTCGCCTTTTGCTCGTAGTCAAATAGGTGTGCTTGTGTGTGTGTGTGTGTGTGTGTGTATTTTTACACAAAGCGCTCATTTATTTTACTCTCACGCTTGAGATGGTAATCACTGCTCAGCGCTTGCGATCATTACGTACTTTCTAAACATTGTGTACACTGTGAAAAATTGTTTTTGGAGTATGAGTTTACTTTGTAACCGACTATATAATAAATCTGGGTGCAAATTTTTTGTTGTAATGCGTGTAGTTAGTTTATATTTATTTTTTTTAATACTGATTCAAATTATTTATATTTTTCTTTTATTTTTAATTCTGATTCAAATTATTTATATATTTCTTCCAATTCAATTCCTACTGGCTTTTGTACTCCTGAGTTCAAAGGCTTTATAAAGCTGCAGAGCACGAGTTTTCCAACAGTTTGGAAAGGTATACATCCCACATACATACTGCAGATAGAGAGAGGCCAGGTATATAGCGTACTAATATGTTTGAGCCCAAATCACCGATCTACCCAACTACCCAGAGCACATGAGTGGTGTTGGTGACCAGCGTATAATGAGTGATCAGTTACTGAGCCGTACTCCACTCGACTGGTCTCGTGCTTGGAACATGGCATACGAAGTGCACTTACTTGACTACATAAGTTATATGTGGTATACATATGTATATACATATGTACATACATATAGTATTACACTCACAACAAAATATGCCTAAAGTATACACACATTTGTTGCGGGGTGGGGTAAAATGAGCGGGGCTAACAAAATAGTGAGGGAAAAAGATCGATTGTTTGTATGCCACGCTATGCCCGAGTACGTAATGTACGTAGTAATGTGTATACGTAAAATTACAGTACGTTGTTGTAGTTTGAATGTATTGCGCTCGTCGGTCTTTTGATTGTTTTCCATTCCATTTTTTTCTTGTTTTTTTTTTGTTGTTTTTTCATTTTATGTTTTAAAATCTACGGGGTTTGGGTTGCCAACGGACACTTTGTAGCTACACCAATTCAAAACTAGAGTTTAGTCTTATAAGAGTGATGTTGGTGTGTAGATCGCGTTTCGCTGCGAGTGCGCCGAATGATAGTTTCACATAAACTCGACTTAAATGTCGCACTAATTAAATGCAAGATTAAATTAATTTAATTAAAAAAATAAAAAAAAACAATATTTTCAATAAAATTGTTGTGTAATTGCAATAGTAAATTTCATTTTTTTTTTACATTACCGTAACTGGGCTTAACCATTTGTATAAACGCAAGCAGCAAAAAAAAACTTAGTGTTGAAGAGTTTTGTGCAAAAATAATATAGTCTACAACGCCAGCCTATAACACCGTGCCTTAAACACTTACATATAAAAAACTAACGTTTTTTCGAGCTGCCATAAAGCTTTCGTACCAAAAGAAACGTTTCAAAAAAAGTGTAAAATTATAGCTTCAATTCTTGAATTGGACACGCTAACTTGCGAATATACTAAATTACGACTACTACGCAAACGGTGTACAAAAAAAAAAAAAAACAAAAAAAAAATTGCTCAAATTATATTCAAAAAGCTTGACGCTTCAGAATGAATGCCTTGTTGTGCCCTTTTATGCACGTCTATTCGCCTGTTGTTTTCCATTTCTAATCAAGATAATTGTTTTTCGCAATTTTTGATACGTTTTTAATTTAATAAATAAATAACAACAACTACAACACCGATGCACGTCAACCGACAAATAACAAAGTATTCAAAAATAAAATAAAACGCTCTAGAAACAACAACAAAATAGCAAAAATATAAAGAATCAACACGCAAAAGCAACAAGAAGCGAATGTAAAAGGCCAGAAAATACCAGTACATTTGAGTGTAGAGAAATTTACCGCCTTTTATGAGGGTATTTGTAAGCGAAGCCAACGCATACCACTACAAACGCAAGACATACGGAGCGGACGACAACCACCACCACCACCACCACCATTGCAATGCACGCCATTATGGAATCTCAACGGCACAAATACACAGCAAACACAAAAATATCGCAGAGTACCCCAGCTACAGTAATAAGAATTGAGAAAGAGGCACCACGCTGGAAGACTGTCTCCAAAATGCACCAACACACATGCACAACAATCTCACTGTAAAACCGTTCGTATGCGCTTGTTGTTAGTGCGTGCGAGCGACGAATTTCGCAGACACCGGTACGTCAGCTGCCATTTGCTGCTATCCACCACTCACTTTTCCATTTGCCGAAAATCAAAATCACAAGATTTGCAGGCGCAAAAATTTGAAACAACTACAAACAATTGTTGACTTTGTAACGTCCGTAATTAATGCTCGGCCAGCAATTTGTAGCGTGGAGGTGTAATTTTCTAAAAAAAACAAGATTTTCTCAGCACTTTTGGTACTCAAACATTAGAACTTTTGGGAAAATATCAATTTTGAGATATTTTCTTTATACTCCTTCCAATTTCTTACCGGCCTCTAGTAATGGCAAATATTAATTTCTGATTTAACGCTTCAATGAGGCGCTACAGCGCCTTCGACAGCCGGCTTGTAAACACACACACACCCATCCAAACACACTGAAAGGTGTTTGTGTGTAAAGTTACGCCTGTATGTGTGTTCTCCCCTCAGCAACAATCAACAATAATGACCACAACATCATTATATCCATCAACATCATCATCAACAACGCCAACGTCATCATCATCATCATCGTCATGATCATTGGCAGCACCAGCGGCAGTAGCGACGTTAGCAGCATTGTATATAGCTATAGCCACCACCGACCGCTACACTTTGCTCCACCTCACGCGCCGTTAGCAGTAAATCCACAATCTTTTCTCACACTGCCGGGTGACCGCAACAACCGATCGTCACGAATACCAACAAAACAATAGCAAAATAAATGAACGCCTCGAAAATTGCAAGCTGGTAACCCTATCTCCATATAGTGGTATGTGTGTGTGCGTATATATAATGTAAGTGTATTTGTGCAGGTATATAAATATGCGTTGAGTATGTAAATGTAAGTCCATTATTTATTTCGGCTTTGATACATGTATATTACTATATTCTACATATTGTGTGAAAAAAATAATTTAATTTTGTTGCCTTATGTATTTGTTTCCGTATTTCATTTAAATTATTTGCAAATATCAGCAATTATAAATTTATTCTTATACATATTTTTTTTATTTACTTTGCTTTTCATTATTTCGTGCGCGACTTCGTACATTAATTATAGACTTATATGCGACATATTATTAAATGTCTATATGTAGCTAAGTAAATATATATATATGTACATATATGTATATGTGTAAATGTATGAACGTGTTTTTGTTACGAAATTTTGAATCAAAATAACGTACGTTTAGCATTTGATTTTTTTCTTTGCTAAGTAAGAAATTTTATAAATACAGTTGTACATACATACATACATACATACATAGATATACAATATGTATGTACATATGGCATATAACTGCAATTTGCATACACAAAGTGCTTACAAGCGATTTTTGGGCTGTCGAAAGTAGATCAGTGAATTGCAATAGAGAAATTGAGCAGCAATGCAAAAAATATGTTTTCAATGCATAAATTGCAGTGAACTCTATGAAAACCGAGAAGCTTACAAAACCGTAAGAAAAGTGTCGATTTTGCAATTTTTTGTTGTTTCGAAATTCTGCAGTCATTAAAAAATTACTTTATTGTTGTTTTGGAAACTATTCAATTGCGAAATTTGTTATAAAAAATTGAGTTCAATAAATATTTGAATTTGTTGCTATGCGATTTTTGTGCTCCAATCTGATTCATAATTAGCTTGCACATTTTTTATTACGATATCATTTTGTCTACTGTAATACTTCTAGAAGTGCAAAGTTTTGTAATTATGTCAAGTAATTAAAAAGAATATGTTTTATTGCCGTTTAAAGTAGAAAATTTTGCAAAAATTATTTAAATCAAATTTTAACCATTTATTGAATTTAAAAACATAATTTAGCTTATCATGGCCTGGAAAGGTTTTTCAGTTTCTCATATCTAAGTGCTTTGCCGAAAAAGTTGTATTAAAAACTACAACAAAGTTGGTTGAGTAAAGTATTGTCACAATTCTTATTTTTTACTTGAAATTAAAAAAAAAATTAAATTAATATGCTTTTCAGACTCCCTTTTAAGGAGGAGTTACCTTTAGAATTTTCAAAAAATTAAAATTTTTTTTTCGCTCTAATCAATTGAAAAACTATTCAAAAATATGGTCCCGAAGTTTCATTGGTTTACTCCGAATATTTTCGAAGAAATAGGCCCTAGAACCATTGCACTTCATGCTGCGGTCTGTACAACCGAAGAACTTTGAGGCTCGTTTCCTCGAAACTAATTTTTTTATCCGGCCGTCAAAATTGCCAGCGAATTATTTAACCGATTTACTTGAACTAAAGTGTATTTTATAGCCAATTTTATACTAAAGTGCGTGATTGTGCGTTTTTCCGAGAAAAATGGCATTTTGTCAGTTGTTTAAGTATTTTGATCTCGAAAAACACAGGTAATCCAGATTAAAAAAAAAATACTTTTTTCGTTTCGGATAAGAAGCCTAGCAAGGAAGTTGACGGCCGCAAAAAAATGTCAATCAACGGGATCGTTGACATTTTTTTTTTTGACATAAAATAATTTTTATTTTGTAGTTCAATAACACTTCTTATTATATATGCAAAAAAATCGAATGTGATCTGTTTTTATTCTTCCATAATAAAATTGGAAAAAATTACCTTTTTGGCGGCACTAAAGGTATCCCCCCTTAATTAATTCAATTAGCACAATTTCCTTACTTAGCAAAACTTATTCATTTAAGTATTTTACTCTCGTTAAACTATTTTGAAATTTCAATACTACTTTAAAACTCAAAGTATTTGCTTCGAATCATTGACCATCATTTATTAGTGTAAATCTATTTAGTATTTCCTTCAATTGAGTCAATTAGCAATATTTCTCTATATGTATAATATATGACTGGCCTATGAATCGCTTTTGTGCACGTTTTAATAATTTTAGTCTATATTTACATTTAGAAATTTTGTTTCAATTTCCGAATTAATTTAATTCTTTGGAAGTTTTTTTATTTTATGTTATAGTTTTTTAATTATTTTTATATTTTATGTCGAGATTCGAAAAGTAAAGAAAAAATCAAATTCTACACAAACATATAATATTATAATATATTTTTAAGTTAATTTAATATTAATTAATTTTATTTAAGTTATCCTTTATTAAGCTGTCCTACTAGTTTTATTCTAAAGTTTATTTTATTTCAATGTTGTGTATTTTATTTTGTCTCATGTGACTATTTCATATTACTTTTTATGTTAATATGTTTTATTATCTAAATTATGATTTTTTTATAATATTTAGTTTTATTTTTTTATGTTTTATTTTATTTGTTTTATATTTTATTGTCAATTTTTTCATATTTTACTTTTCAAATTTTTTATTTTAATTTTTAATGCATTTATTTATATTTTATAGTTTCCCTATTTTAATTTATTTTCAGATATTAAATTTCGATTTATTGAACTTTTAATTTTTTTTATTAAATTGTTTAATTTTCCTCAATTTTATTTATGTTTTTTTTACTGATTTCTTTTATCATTTTAAAATTTATAATTGCACTTTATTCTCTTATTCCTTAATTTTATTACTTTATTCTTACGTTCTGATTATTATCCTACTAGGTTTATTCGATAATTTTTTAATATATTCTTTTTTAATTTTATGATATTATTTTCTATTTTTTTCTTAATTTTATTATTTTGTTCCCACATCTGATTTTGAATATAATTTGGTTACATATATTTTATTGTTAATTTTTTTATTATATTTTTAATATTTTTTGATTTTATTTTATTTTTTATTATATTTATTTATATTATACATATATTTTGTCTATTTTAATTTATTTCCCTTCAGTTATTAAATTTTGAATAATACTGAACGGTTTAAATTTTTGTTCGTTTTAAATATATTTAAATATTTTTTTTGATTGTACATATATAATTTATGTCAATTTCTCTACCGTCTCTTACTCAAAAAAACAAACGATTTCTTTAAATATTTATATTGGCAATCTAGATTATTTGCTATTTTTAGTTGTTTATTTTGTTTGTCTCTGTTTGCCCTATTTAATAGTTTTGTTTTTGTATTAAAAAACACATTTAAATACGTGCCACATACATGCGAACAAATATCTATGTGTGTGAGCAGAATTTTTGCTGATAATAAAAATAGCAGTTCCAAAGCACTCGAATTTGTTATCACGAACAAATAATGTCGCATTTCATAAAATTACTCGTACTTTGCTTAAATGCCTTTGCCTTTTAGCGAAAAGGGCGTACATTTTTCCGCTATCTTTGCACAGCCGCTTTATGAAGTGGTTTCACTTTTCATAATTGTAAATCATAGGAAACAGTAGTTATGTACATATGTATGGAGTAAAGCAAAAATAAAGTAAAACGATAAAAAACGAGATGCACATATACAGTATACATATATATGTATATATACATATGTATAGATATATATATAAGCTATATGTACTTAATTTGTCGCTCAACAAAATGAAAATGAAATGAGAGCATTTGAGCGCATTATGCTTATTGACTTCTAATAACCATTTTAAAAAACTAATTATCACAATTCTTAGTGCTAGAAGTCAGAAAAAATCATTTTATAAAATTAAGAAAGTTTTAGCTAAACCTTAAGTGTCTTTTTACGCACGAAATAATGAAAAGCCATAAATATACTATTTCATTTTATTTAGACACCCATTTATATTTACAAACATATTTATCTAATCATAAACTTCTTATATTTCTTAAACTATATAAATTTAAATAATGGGTTGTCAAAAAGTCTTGCGGTATTTTTATTAAATTTTTTTTTATTGAAATTGAAATGAATTTTTGATGACTCATGCCCAGCTCTTGACCGATGCTACGCCTGTTACTATGCCGGTCTCTTTCGACCAATTCAGCGATTTTATCGCAATTTTTCGACGACAGGCCTTCTTGGCGCATCTTCGACCACCTCTACACCAGAACGAAAACGTTGAAACCATCGTTGTGCGGTGGAAATGGAAACTGTATCGGGTCCATAAACTGCACAAATTTTATTGGCGGCTTGAGATGCATTTTTACCTTTATCGTAGTAGTACTGTAAAATATGCCGTATTTTCTCTTTATTTTGCTCCATGTTTGCGACGCTATAACTTACGAACGACTTAAAAGAAACAACAATCAATCAAACACGTGTTAGCGTGTGAAATGAGCTTTCCAAAAAGGTATAGCATGACCCGATGCGACGAATAAAACTAGAACTACGCGCTTTCAGCGCCAACTAGCGAAAATACCGCAAGACTTTTTTGGCAACCCATTATTTGCAACAGCATATTTAGCGAAGTTATTTTTTTCTTGAAGCAAATTTCTAAACATTCGTGTTTCTTACATAAAAAAATGCAAAAAGTGTGTGTTCTATTTAATTTTTTATACAGTGCTACGAGTCGTGTACTTGCTGCTGTTTTTAGTGGGTGAGGGTCCAGTGTTTTCACATTTCTTTGTTATAATTGTGACTAGATCCACACTCATTAAAAACGGTCGTTATAGCGTATACCGAGAGGTGAATGAACCGAACGCTTTTATTTGCGTTTATGTTGTGTTTTTCCATTTGGTATTGAAATGTTGGCAGTTTTATGGTACACATGTTTTTTTTTAATATATATTTTTTTGAAATATACATCTATATGTATATATCTTCTTTTTTTTAAATATACATATCATCACCTAAAATGCCAAATAACGTAACATCACTTTTCCTAAGTTTACAGGCGAAGGAAAAACGATATAATCGAAACCACTTTATATTTAAACAAAATTTGAGTTTTGGTTATAAAATGGTTATATGTTGGTTATAACTGACAGCGGGAGGTTAAAATTTTATGATATACACTTATACACTTTTACTGTGTGTAGGTATGTATATATGTTATATGATGTAGTAAATCGTAAGCAAAAAAAACCGAATTTCAATTTTTTTGATGATGCGTGGTTTTGCATTTCGGGTGACTATATGTTGTTGTTGGCAACCCTGAAATGATGATATTTACGGAAATGTTAATTTTCTCGCACTCTTTAGTAAGTTTTTTCCTATTCTTAAAAAGTAATTGTTTTCTATTGTTTTGTTTTTTTAGTTCATACTCGGAATTTACCGTTATTCTGCTCAAAATATTTTCGTCCTTTTTGTTGAAATATAATTCTGTGTTATAACCTCGGCTCTTCTAATAAATATCTTTATAATTTTGATAGATGATCACTTTTGTCAGTGGCATCGTTTTGTCAGTCAGCCATAATTATCGTACAGAAATACATAATTCCGGCTCATGGAGTTAAAGCTGTCCGCATACACTTTTAGTGCGTGTAGGTATTTGCTGCTTCTTGCTGTATTCAGAATTTTGCAGCTGCCAATTTGGCTTCCAGGTGTAGTCAGTTACAGTGGTGGCTAATTATTTGCGCAAAAGTTTCTTTGCAGAATATTCAAGTATGTTTGTATGTAAGAGAATTTCGCTGTGGAAAATATCTTTCTATTTTTGGCTTTAAAATTGCTTCTCAGCAGTTTTAAATCATTTTTGAATATTTTGATTTCATGAGTTTACTAAAAAGCTTCACTCTTCTATGTCTCAAATTATTACTTTTTGTTATTTTATAAATTTCAGTTCATTTTGCTGGTCAATTTTTAAGTTTTTGTTTTTATTTTTAAATAAAGCTACAAACTTTCTTGAAACTATTTCAAAATTTTAGGTACTATGTACATGTGTTGGCTTATTGCTTTGCTTATCTACATTAGTAATATCATATTAATATGTATGTATGTATTTCCCTTGTTCTTGGATTAGTTTCCTGTTGTGTAGACTCTTCTTCTTACATATACATACACACATGAGCATGAGCGTAAATTTAGCTTATTTGTGCAAACTAGTTTTTGCTGATATTACGCGTTTCTATAAAATACGAGTTAAATTTTATATAAAAGGCAATTTTTTATTACATTGATATTCATAAAAGAAATTTGTATGTAAATAATAACATAATTTTGATTATTTTTTAATTTGCCCAACCAACACAAAGACTCTCCTACTTCTCATTTTCTACGTAAAAATTCACAAATTCTTAACTTTATAAATGTTATTGACATTTTCGTCTCAAATATAACTACGTACACATAACGGACTCTCAAGTGTCTGTGTGTGTATGTGTGTAGTAGAGTATTTTGCTTAAGAAGAAAAGTTTCACCTCATAACACCGTCTCTATTATCTGTGCTCACACAATTTTTAGGTCGTTGTTATTTCAAATTTGCTTTCTGAATGCCTAATTTTACAAATTACTCAAGCTTAAGCTATGCACGCATGTACGTTGTGTATGCCTGTATGTGCGTCAAGACGTTCAAGGGTCAGCGCACAGCATGTCTGAGCTCAACTAAAGTCGCGTCAACATTTCTGCTCAGCTTTGGCTGCGCCACAACAGCTTGCTTTTATTATAATAGTACGAGTACAAAATATATTATTGCTACTAATTGGGATCATTGGCCATGCGTATGCGTTCCAAGCTTGCCTTTTCAAAGTCGCAAACTCCACTACACTTGAGCGCTGTCATAGTTGTTGCTGTTGCGACCGTGTACGCGTGTTGATCGTGCAGAACGCACTGTGTATTTCCATTTTCCTGTCATACTTTTCTTTTGCGCATTTTCCGCCTAATCGACTGCTGTACGTTTGTTTTATCTTAAACTCATATATACATATACATATCTTTATATATACTCGTATTTCTATATATTTCTCGCTACTATACAATATTTTCATGCTTATGTATATTTTCGCCGTCATTAGTAGCACGTCTAACAGTCGCCAAATGTCGGTTGATGCTGCTGCTGCACATTAGTGGCTTCGTGCAGCGCCACGGCACTCACCAACTGCTGAGCATGCGTGCCTTCCGTGTGCGTGCGTTGAGCATTGCGCAAAAATACTTTATGACTGCACAGTCGTAGATTCAACTTCCGCAGCTTCTTCAGCGCTAAGTCTAGCCAATATGTACATATGTATGCATATATTTTTTATATGTACATACAGTTAGCTTTTTGCATTTATAACTGCCGCACGATAACTTTAGCAAAATGTAGGCAGTTCTCACTAACAAATTGCATTTAACGGGATTTGCCACCCAGCCATATATGTACATATGTATGTACATATAAATTTATGTCTGGGAGTGAAAGCCAAAGAAAATTGTTTTCATTTTAATAATTGAATTGTATTTATTTTTTCAAATATACATTATGACAAAAAAGTACCCGGAAATTGTAAATAAAACGCAAAATATTTAATTATTCATGAATATTTTTTTCGCCTTCAAAATAATCTCCTTCTGCCAATAATTTTTCCAATTCTCGAAACACTTTTCATAAGCACTTTTTGGGATGGCCTTCCTCGAATTTTGTTTTTTCTCTTCGATTGATTGAAAACGGGTTCCACAGAGCGGTAATATCAGTTTAGGGAACAAGAAAAGAGCCAAATCTGGCGAATACGGTGGTTGATCTATGGTATTCATTGCGTTTTTGGTTTTAAATTCGGCCATAATCCTACTCTTTTTGAAAAAAATTCAGCTTTATCGGAACGAGTCGAGCAAGAACGCGTTTCAAACCCAAAATATCCACAAAAATCTGTAAAACTGTATCATCATAGGTCAATCTGATACAAAGAAATGTTGAAAGTTGATATTTTATGCATTCAATGATTATGAGTTTGACAAACAAACTGATCAATCAAAATATAATCCTTCTATGGACAACTTTTTTATTTGACGCGAAATCTTCACCAATTTTGACGCCGATTATTGTTCATGGCAACGGTACAATCTCCGATGAAAAGTTTATACTATTAAAAAATAGCATCCTATGTTAAATTAGCAGGGTACGCCCATGTTTTCAGTGTACCATCGGGCATTGCGCCTAAATGTAGGCAAGGTCAACATTTTAACAAATTGTGCTGTGTGAATACACTATGTGTAATCACCCTACTTGAATTCAAAAAATAGTCAAGTTTTTGTTTTGAGTGTATGTTCTTTTCTGACTCGCTTGAAAGTGTATCTTAAATTAATCAAAATTTAATACTACCAAAGAAATTGGCTCTCCTTTTTAATTTCACAAAGTTTCTCTAAAAAGTCGCAATCTGTTCTTTATTTGGGGCATCAATTTACTAGGAAGTTTCTAACAACATGAGAATCTTCGGCGGATGCTTCAGCTTTTGAAATATCGATCTGAAAATTTGCACGCTTTCTTTTCTCTCAGAGAAGCTGCTCATTTGTCGAAACCACCGATATCGAACAACTACAGCATCTAGCTGCCATACAAACCGATCAATCAAAATCCGGTCTTTGCATGAACACTTTTTTATTTACGATATTTCTTCAGGAAAGTTAACACGAATTATTGTCCAAGGTAACAGTACAATTTCAGAAAAAATTGTTCAGATCGGTTTACTATAGCATATGGCTGTCACATAAACTGACCGTTCAAAATCGAGATAAACATATTTTATGCTATAATAAATTCACCTGCGAAGGGTATTATATATTTGTAATAACTTTTCCATCATACATTTTGATCGTTTACTAATTTTAAGCGCCAACACAGCGAATTTCAAAAATATTTTTATATAACATGGTTTTTCTAACTTGTGATTACTATACTTAATCAATTCCAAAAAAAATCCTGTACTTCAAGGTTCAAGCATGTTATTATTAAGATATTATTTTTAGTATTCCAAAAGTGTGTTAAATTTATAATTTACAACACTTTGTGCTAAAAATATTCCAACCGCTTACTTTCTGCACTATAGACTCCAATATGAATTAAAACATACATATGTATGTAGATGCTGATTATGCTTGCCATATGTGTTCAATTGTAGTTCAAAAGTACGAACTGGCATTACTCTAAAGATAACTTGCCATAGGGATAAGTGCATAATGCTCTATACCTACATACGTAAGATCATTTTTGTTGTTATTCTTTGTGACTGTGTGCTGTGCAAGCGCTTCTCTTTCACTTTGAATTCTTTTCAATTGAATTTGCTGCTTATGCCCGTCTACTCAAGTGCGCTAAGATCGACTTTGCCTTATGGAGAGGAACGCACGAGTGCTCAACAATTGCAAGGATGTTGTTATGTATGAGTATATGCACACATATACAGACATATAGTTCTATATACATTTGTATGCTTGTAATCCTATGCGTTTATATCGCATTGAATAAGTGAGTCCACATTGTTCCTAAATATAATGATTTTCTGTTATTACCATGTACATACATACATACAAACATACATATCTACACTCACTTAACGTTGGAGTGTGGATATATAGAAGTACAATACAGTCAGTAAGCGGCTTGGCCGTTTCACTTGGGAAAGAAAAACAAGATTTATGAGTTCTTTCGTTTTTACTTTTGTACAGCACCGCTGCATACTGGTATCTTACATACATACATGTACATATATCTCTATAGTGCTTATGTATGTACATAAGTGCATTATTGTTCATTATTGATGACCATATCTGTAGGCACATTATATACAAATGTATATATACGAATATATATATTTTTTACGCCGGCTACGCATTGATCCCTGCATACATACATATATACATATATACATATATATAAATATGCGTATGTATGTATGTATGTCTGTAGCTATAAGTATGTGCTTGAGTATTCACTTATCTACGTTTATATGAAGTCATACCTTTTCTTCTCTTCTTGTGGAAGTGTCAGCTCATTCTGCGCGTCTTCTTTCATTACTTCATTTGCTTCCTTATGATTTTGTAATATTGCATTATTATTTGCCGAGATCTTTACTCGCATTGTTGCTTTTAAATGCATACATATAAAACGTCCATATGTATTTTATGACTGTATATAAAAGTGTGTTTCATATACATACATACATACATATGTACTTATGTATGTGTACAAGTGAGTTTTTTGGTTCATTAGCTTAGACGTGTGTGCGTATCTTCGAGTGTTTGAATTGCACACTGATTGTTTGACTGACTGATCAAGCGATCAAACGGCCGACTGATAGCTGACAACTTTTGTCAGTTCAATGTATTGTCTTCTTCACCGCTCCACAACTCCACCTTTTTGAATTGCTAGATTAATTTTCTGCTTTCTTTGTTGCCTGTTGCATTTTACCTATGGAAATTTGTTGTAATTGTTGCTGTTATTGCTGGTTATTTACGAGTTTTATCGTCTGCTATGCGAAGGCAGAAGAAATACAAGCATACACGTATATTATGTACATATAGACAGACATTTGTATGAGTTGCTTTGTGTAATTAAAGTCCACATTACATACAATGTAGAGATTGATTACTTTTCCTCATTTTTCTAGTCGCCTTGTCTTCTTTGCTGCTTACGCTTTTCGTGCATTTCATTAAATTTTCAAATGAGTTCATTTTTTGTTCGCATTTTCGTTGTTTTTATATTTTTCAGTTTTTATTTATATATTTTTTTATTTATTATATAAATTTTTTTGTAATATTTTTAATTTTTTTTATTTTTTGTGTAAATTTTTTTAATTTTTTAGCAGTTTTGTCTTAATTAAAAAAAAAAAATTAATGTTTTTTTTTTTTCATTTTTATAATTATTTTTTCAGTATTTTCTTTGCACTTAATCATTTTTTGCCCCTTTGCGCATTGTATTTGAGATTATCGTTCTAAATGAGTTGTTTTCATCCATCATTTGTTTTGATAATTATTTTTTCCATTTTTCATTTGTGTGTATGTAAGTGTGTCTTACTTGTAACAGTTGATTACAGTGACTTTTTGTTGTTCAGCTCACTCTCGTGCATGCCTTTAAATGCACATTTGCTTATTGTATTGAATACGTACTTACATACATACATATGTACGCTCATATATAGTATACATATATGTATGTAAATAATAAAAATAAATAGTATTTGTTCATTTGTGCGTGTTCCAAATGTTCTGGAATTATTTGAGCCAGTTTCAAATTTCTCAATTTATTTTATTCGCTGCCTATGTTAACCACAGGTGGTTCTTTGTTCTGCTTTCTCAATCATTCACTTATTAAATATACATACTTGTGTTATATATATGTACATGTTGCGTTGTATTGTGTGCTCATAAGCATTGTTTGTTGTATTAAACAAT